>NC_039251.1:5556299-5723799 GCF_003368295.1 Carassius auratus | reverse complement strand
TTATTATTTTTTTTAAATCAAGTTTTAATTTTAAGTTATTGAAATGTAAATAAGACATGTTGCTTTGACAATTACCTAATAAAATATTCTGTTAATATTTAATTTAATTTATCTAGTAATATATATATATTGTTATATAGTTGAGTTCCCTGGATGTTTCCCTGGGCTCTGTGATCTGCTGTGCATGCTGTTATTGATATCAGCGCTTCTAATAATAACAGTGTGTTTGTGCATCTGTGCATTAATGATGGCTAAACTATTGTATTAGTCAGTTACGAGAGAGTCTGAACATCTTTTATCCCCTGAAGCCTTTTGCTCTGACATTTCACAACAGAGCACATCTGCAAAATACCACCCTGTCCCAATTACAGACCAAAATAAACTCAGCTTAAATGTGCATGCAATGACTGCAAAGAAGCTGAACTTATACATATCCATTGAATTACATGTCTTTATTTATTATATTAATATTTATTTAGAATATTATTATTTTATTAATAAAAAATAATGTTATAAAAATATTTAATATGTATACAAACACAGCCAATATATATATATATATATATATATATATATATATATATATATATATATATATATTGGACATATATATATCTATATATATATATACACACACTCACACTCACACACACATTATTATATGATGAAAATGATTTGATATTTATATCTGTATATTTATTATGTATCTGTATATCCGTTTATACACACAATATAATATTTAATAGTATTTATAATATATTCTTTTGAGGGAGCAAAATATTTTAAATATTGAGAAAATCGTCTTTACAATTGTCCAAATAAAGTCCTTAGCATGCATATTATTAATCAACAATTAAGTTTTGATAGAACATGATGGAACATGATTTTTTACTTAATATCCCAATGATTTTTGGCATTGGCATGAAAGAAAAATCTATATTTTTGACTCATACAATATATTTTTAGCTATTGCTACAAATATAACTTTGAGACTGCTTTTTTGCTCCAGGCTCACATATATTTATATAAATACTACCCATCTATCCATCCACCTACATAATCTGAACTTTAAATTACGCCATGCATGATTTCGTATATTATTTAATATATATTTGTATAATATAGTATCTTTGTAATGTAATATTTTGTAATAATATTTAAATATCAATATAAATAGTAATACACACACATTTTTTAATTAACACAAAATGCATTTCAATTATTAAAACAAATATATTTCAAATGACTACAAAATACATACTTGCAATTTACAAATATACGGAGTTCTGGCATGAAACTCTAGATGGCGCAGTCCGATAGGTCTAACTCAATCTGACCTGATGACATCATCATCACATGGCACAGCTGATTGGTTCTCTCTTGTATCGGTAGCCAATCAGCTCGCTGCTCAACATTCAAATATATGACTAGTGCCAGCAGTCGCAGCTCGCTTCAGAAGCCCTCCACCTTCCCCAGCTCCACCTGTATAGATCTGCTACGAGGTGATTCATGGGGTTATTTCATGTACGTTATATTTGCAGTAGCAATATTCTTACAAGCTCACAGCAGCATGTTGTGGATGTTTTGGCGGTAGCAAGTCTCAGTACTTGCTAAAAAAAGAAACAGATCTATTGCGTAAAGACAAAATACATTAACATTGTCATATACATTACCATGCCAGTCTTTCCGAGAGCTGTCATGTTTTATCTCAAAACAAGTCTTCTTTCTTCTCAATAATGTTTTACTGGAAATAGGTATAGACAGTAGGCTACTGATAATGAAATTGATTTTCTTGCACTTTATCCTCTAGTATATATAATAATGAAACACACTTCACAATGAAGAATCACATGCATATGAGCTGTACTATATCAATTACACATCAAAAATCCTATTCCTCGCGAGAACTGATGTCTTATTTTACAATCAAATATATAAAGATTCTTGAAACAAGATCCATTTACTTGAGAATCAACACTGCGTTAGATATCCGGGGCTGTTTTAATAGTCTTATTGCATTGGCAGATCTTCTGATTTGTTTTGATTTCTGAGTTGTGTGGTTCTGATGCATTTATTTTCATTTGTAAGACAACATATACAAGACTCATTGACAGCATGCATAAATTATTTTACATTTGCATTTGGGAAGTGTGTAGTTAATAAATCTACAACATTAGCTCAGGGTTAATCGATCACTATCAACTTTAGATGACAGATAAACAATCAGTAGACAATAAGCTAATTTCCATTTATAATGTATTTCTATTTAATTTTTTTTCTTTGCAAAGTCTTCTGAAAATTTGATCTCAGCACATATTCATTAGCCATCAGAGTTAAAAAGATTGCTCTTATGTTTTAAAATGAGTCTATGCTATAATTTAGACCAGAGGTGACCACTGATTTTAACCACCATACCATATCACAAAGAAACATGCCAATGAAGCATATATATTTCAGTTTAAAGATTTATGTTTAGTTTTTTACATGAAATGTAAAAAAAAAAAAAAAAAAAAAAAAAAACAAACCCTGGAAGTGAACTTGACTGAAAATAATTTAATTTACATATTTAATATTTCAGATAGTGACTTTGTAGCACTGATCACAAATTGCTAATTGTTTTTATAAATATCTTGATGGTTTGATTTTTTTGTACTGTCTTAAAAAAAAAGATTCATAAACTGATCTGAATCAAATGATTCGTCATAAGCATAGTTCAGATCAACAATAAATGATTTGCGATTTGAAGTTCCGATCTGAATCAAATTATTTGTGATTCACGATCCAATCTGATCGATTCGAAACACTGAATCAGTTCAGTTCAGTGTTGATTCTTTACAGTTCAGGATCTTTCTGTATTGCAAAGTTCATCATTTACAAAAATAATTCAGTTTCTTCTTAAAGACAGTATCGTCGTTATTCAGTTCAATACAGTTTGTCAATTAAATAATGATTCAATTCAGTTCAGTATTGATTCGATTCAGTTCAATAATTCTGTGAAAGATGATTCACACAGTTAGTTCAATAGCCTAACTATCAATGCTGAAAAAGATATCAATTATGCAATGAATTAAATTTAGCTATAAAGCAGCTCTACAGAAGACACCAGTGGCTTTATTCAGCTCAGTTCAATGTTGATTCAATTCAAGTTCAACTTAACCAATTATGAAATGTTAACTTATTCAGCTCAAGTCAGTTCAGTGTTCATTCAGTTCAGTTCAAGTTGTGAATCTCGTTACTGATTCGTTTTTAAAGCCATAATTGCATCCTCTACACATTAATTTAGCTTTAAACACTCAAGTTAAAACATAAATCTCAGAAAAAAGGCTAGGTTTCACAGAAAGTCCCTCCA
The DNA here is from genome assembly GCF_003368295.1 of Carassius auratus. Classification (NCBI taxonomy): domain Eukaryota; kingdom Metazoa; phylum Chordata; class Actinopteri; order Cypriniformes; family Cyprinidae; genus Carassius; species Carassius auratus. The sequence continues at coordinate 5,720,450 of NC_039251.1, read as the reverse complement.
TCGCCTCCACCGTGTGCATAGAGAGGGTTTGACTCGCTCAAGTCCCGCCAGTGAGGAAGGACACGTCCTTGATGTGACGTCCAAACGCAGCTGATAACAGCCAGAGTCACGTTCAGCGACGGGAGCTTCATTTAAATGCAGGAGAGAGACGATTTCATGTCAAAGTGTTAATAGTATTACAAAGCGCAGAGATTGAAGGAAAGAAGCCAGACTGAAGTAAATTACTCTGAAACAAGGTTTAAGTAAAGCCTGTGATTGTGAGTTATATAAAGATTGTTCTGTGTGTGGCTGCCTGCCTGAATATTACTACTAAATGAGTTTCTGACTTCCTTCACTTTCACAGTTTATAGAGATGGTGATAGAGGATCTTACACTGAGTCCCAATATAATCAACAAGTGAACTCCAGTTTGAGCCCAAGAGACATCTAAAGTTAAGAAAGAAAAAGTCTTATCCATATTTATTGCTGCTAAATATACATATACATAATATATATATACATAAATATACAATATATATATAATTTTATTTATCAAGGACACATTAAAGGTCCCGTTATTCACGCTTTTTTGAAGCTTTGATTGTGTTTACAGTGTGCAATATAATGTGTTCATGTTTCGCGTGAGAAAAAACACAGTATTTTTCACACAGTTCACCTATCTGTATACCGCTGTTTTCACTGTCACAAAAACGGGCTGATGACTTCCTTGTTCTGTGAAGCCTCTCCTTCAGAAATACGTAACGGGTTCTGATTGGGCCAGCGGTTCCTGTGTTGTGATTCGACAGCAGCTGAGAGCAGGCTGTCCTCCTGGTAACGTGATTGGGCTAGAACGCACGTGCTGGAGATGTTCTTCTAATCACAGGAGCGTTTTTACTGACGAGATGCGCATGAAAACCGCATTTGTTTTTTTGCACAGCCCTAACATCTAGTTAACAAAGCTAAACAGCATTGCCCTTTGTGTAGTAAGTTACAGAAACTGTTAAACGCACCAACTTAAATAATAAAATACACTTACCGGTTGTGGTCCATAAACAATGCCTTCTCCAGACAAAGAGGGAACTGCTACATCTTTCAAGAAGAATCTTTGTTCGAATCCGGCATTAAACTGATTGAGATTGAGGAAGCTGTCCTCAGCAAAATGAGCTGCACATAGTTTTACATGTGGATTATAATTTTCGGGAACCGAGTTAAACATAAATTGTAACCATTAATCTCAAAGTACAGCGTTCCTGGGAAGCCCAAACAAAGATGATTGGACTCAGAGATGAAAATAACAGTGTTTCAACGACATGGCGACAAAAACAAACAACTTTTCCTTCTTCTCCGTCGGAGCGCAACAAGACCACGCCCCCTGTTTGTGAATTCATGTGGCCGGAGGTTAGTCAAAAAAACTGTTTTAGTGACGTCATTACTGCAGGAACTAGAGGGCTGTAGTCCAAACCAGTCGTTTTTTGTAAGCGAATTCTGTTAAATCAAATATCTCGCTTGGCATTGAACTTTGAGCTTTAGAGTTTTACAGATTATATTTATACTCTAACAACAACATTACACACTAACTAAAGTTTAAAACATGGGATCACGAAGAAGATGACCTTTAAATGGATTAAAAAAGTGATAGCAAAGACAAGGGTTAGTTAACCGAAACAATACAAAAGTGGTAAATAAAAAAAGAAAAAAATATATATATAAAATGAGCATAATATATTATATACTTTATAAAATTAAAATAAATGTTAACTGCAATAAAATGAAAATTAATGCTTTTATTCACCAAGAACACATTAAAATGATCAAAGTGTTGACTGAAACAAAACAAATTAAAACACACACACACACACACAGACACACACACACACACACACAGACACACACAGACACACACACACACACACACACACAGACACACACACACACACACACAGCATAATTAAAGTAATATACATGTTCAACTATTTGCCAAGGCTATACAAAATATGTAAAAAATTACAAAAACAAAAATTAAAATCAAAATGTGAATTATAAAAATAAAACTCATTCAAAACTGAAATTAAACTACAGTCTAATTTATACTAAAATAACACCAGTAAAACACCTGGATCATAAGCTGTACAGTTTCATATCTCCAGCGTATCTGATTAAAATGAATAAAATACAACTGTTCTTTAATAGAAATTAATACTTTTATTCAGCAAGGATAGGCGACATTAAATCGATCAATAGTGTCTGTAAAGACATTTATAATGTTACAGCAGATTTCTATTTCAAATAAATGCTGTTCTTTTGAACGTTCTATTCATCAAAGAATCCTGAAAAATAAAATATATCACTGTTTCCTCAATAAAATATTGATAATAATCAGAAATGTTTCTTCATCAGCATATTTTCATGATTTCTGAAAGATCATGTGACACTGAAGACTGCATCACATTTCACAACATGGTTCATAATGCAGCCTTGGTGCAGAAAATACTTCTTTTAGAAACCAGGATAGGTTTGTGTTGAGGTGATGGTTCTAGTGTAGGTTTCTACCATGGAAGAAGATCTATCTGGGATTATTCTGGTATCTCCACGTGTCGCTCACGAGCTTTCAGAACGATTATAATCTCCTCTAATCGGTGGGAGATGTGCGGTATTTTACCCAAGGTCATGAAGATGTATGGAACAGCACGTCTTTACCTGAGACATTTTCAACCTCAATCTGTCAAGCTGTGTAATTCTAGCCTGGAAACAGCCTGACACAGCTAGAGAGGAATACAGCTAGGAATGGGTGTTATATATTCGAAATATTCGACACTACACTATCTCCATTCTAACTAGAATATGCTTGGAAGATGAATTTGAGAGACACTAGAAATATCATATCACGAGTGTAACAAAGCTCTTTTAAGGTGCTGCTGCGGTGGTGGAGAGAGTATATTTTATTCATAAGCCACTTTTCATGAATAGGGTACAAAATATGGCCTGGAACAGTTAAAAATGAAGCCATTTTTCATTTTTGGGGAAATAATGAAAGCAGCCTTGAGTTTGATGAGGTGCTTAACCATCGGAAAATGCTGATCATTCGCTTCAGGAGGTCAAAATAAATAATTAATGAGAGGTTTTATTTAACATTTCTATGAGTTTTTATAGGTTTACTTCGAAAGCACACAAAGAAATATGTTATATATATATATATATATATATATATATATATATATATATATATATATATATATATATATTGGATAAGATAATGTAAATAAAAAAACATGATTTATTTTGCATATGTATAAAACGTCTTTGAAAATATTTTGAATAGAATGCAAAAAGTAATAAAGCATGAAACTAAAAAAGCATGACAGTTTAGATTAATCATCTCACACAGGGATTAATGAATTAAATTTCAGAAAACAACTACTTTCAGGAAAGCTTTTACGTAGCTGAAACGAAAGTCATTTTATAAACGAACTTTGACTGTTATTGAACTAAATTGAATCAACACTGAACTGAATAATGATCCTGTTATCTTCTGTAGAGCTGCTTTAGGCTATCTTTCAACATTTTCCTTTTTATTAATGTGAAGTTGCTTTTAAAAAAAATCTGTATTGCATCCACCTTATTTAGCTACACTAGTTTCTTTGCAAAACTTCCAATACATTCGCCGCTAAGAATAACAAGATGCAGTACACAGTTAAATTATTTGCGATACAAACCAGTGTGTTTATGCATATGATAATAAATGACAATAATGTGATAAGAAATGCCAGTTTGTAAAATAAAGCACCATAATGGCATGTTCGTACAGCTAAAATAACTGGAAGTGAATTAAACCGGAAGCCATGCACATTCAAATTACAAATGGCGAGCTCACTTTTACGTTAAAAAATAAATGCTTTGTAAAATGTGACTTGACATAAAGCTGTCAGTGGAGAAAGATGTTTTTGCAGCCAGCAGGTTTAGTTACTACATCTATTAGTAGGAGAAAAACTGACAAAACTAACCAGTTATTACAAAAGCCGATGTGTCGGATAGCTAGGGTTTGGTAAAGACATTAGCAAATGTCAGAAATCCATCACAGCTTCTTTAAAAGTAGTTTTAGCACATCAAATATAAGATGTTTTAAAAGACTACGGATCAATCAGATGACCCAGGGCTAGCAATAAACATCTTAGCATTTTGAGTGTTAGCTGTGTGCATGAAATCTATTTCATTTCATGCTGCTGTTTTTAACGCAAGACTGCACGCATCTGTTTGAACGGCACTTACACCACAAGTTTATAAAACCAAAGAGAAAACGATTAAAGCAAATATTTCCCCCGTACTGGCACACATCAGCACGAGCCCGGGCTGATGTAAATGTCAGAACAGCAAGCTCCCGCTGCTCGCAGCTACTGCAAAATCAACTCCAAAATGTTTAACATAATGCGGACTGTCATCTTCAGTGCATGCTGTAGTTTCATTAAGCAAACGTGTTGTAATAGTTTAACCATGCATTATTATCATGGCCTGGCTTCTGACTGACTTCTGAATTATTTAAAAGTTACTTTGTGTACAAGCATCAGGTAGAAGAGCAATCATGCATTTATTGTTTTTACCAGCAGAGGGTGTTGCAAACTATATGATTACTTGGTCGTGCATCGCTATCACTTTAAAGTAAGATCTCATTAGTTAACCATTAAATGAGCCAAAGCTACATTTGCTACAGAAGTTATTAATCTTTGTTAAAATAAAAAATACAAGTCTTAGTTCATGTTAAGCTCATCAAATATTACATTTGATTTTAACAATGTGTTATTAAATGTAATGCCTAAGATCAACGAATGTTCAGAAAAATGTTTCATTAGTAGTTTAACTAATGAATTCACTAATGTGAATGAACAATAAAGAATCAAAACACTTTCAAACTAAATCTAGGGCATGTTGTAGTCCACATATCTGAATGGCTATTTCAATCTATTTAAATATGTTTTATAAAGTAGTGCGGCTGCTGTATTTATGGGGTTTCCAGGGTAAAGGATTGCATTGTCTGGAGTTTAGCGCCATCTGCTGTTAGAGAGTGAATGTGCTTTCATAAATTTTGCCTTTGTAATTCTGCTTTAAAGCATTACTGGTTATTTAAATGTTTAATTTTTTGAGCACACTTAAAGAGCGCGCACGAAAATGGAAAAGCCTGTCAAACTGTGCCTGATTATACTGAACTTAAGTTTTGTTTTGTGCTAATACTGTCAAAACACACAAGGTTTATGTATATATCAGTTAGTTATATCTAAAATGAATGAAAATGATGCATGTCTGTATATTAGATGCGTGCAGGTCTTAAAGGGACAGTAGGCTACATGTTGCCGACTGTAATTAAAAAAATGTAATTTCCGTCATTGTTTATTCACTCACATGTTGTCCATAATTTACAGTATATTAATTTCTTTCTTATCCTGCACACAAAAGAAGATATTTTGATGAATCTGGAAAACCAAACAGTTGCTGGTCCACATTGATTTTGATAGTAGTAAATATATATATACTATGGATGTCAGTGTGAACCAGCAACTGTTTGGTTTTCCAGCTTCTTCAAAACAGAGTTTATGTTTAGCAGAAGGAAACTCATTCAGGCTAAACGAAGTCCTTGAGGCACGATGCACGCTGAGTAAATCATTTATGCACATAGATTCATTTATTTAAGTACAGTACAGCAATGCTGACGAATAGCATAACCTGTATGGAAACTATAGGCTCAGCTAAACGCTGCACGTGTTTTACATTTGCTCCGGTGAGTGACAGTCGGCTGATATGGATAACGGGGATGCCCAGTCTCCTAGAAAGCAATCAGATAGTGATGCTGACTTATAAAAAGAGCAGATTTGAGTTGTTTCCCCTCCAGTGAGCTCGCAGTCATATGAGTCCTCTCCCCTCAGTCTGCCATGCCTCCTCAGGCTTATATAATCCAGATCTGGCCTCATTTCCAGCGCTGAGCGACGCTCAGATCTTACAGACGCTCAGCCACTTTAACACTCGCAATCTGCCAAAGAGTTGCTTCCAGACTGGCGAAAGGGAAAAAGGTGGGCGAGTATCTCAAACCCCTTTTAAAATTAGCCATGGACTCCAAGGGATTTGTGTTAAGTAAGTGAGTCATCACAGGACGGGGGAGACCGGGGCTAGTTGTCACGCTGGGAAGATGTCACATGGGTTTTATGTGAGGTCTGGAATCCAACTGAGAAGAATTAGTATAGAATTTACAAACAGTTCTCAATCTGAAATTGCTTTGTGGAACACAAAAGAGGAAATACTGAAGATTTAATTGAAATAAAGCTTTAATAAAATAAAATATGTTAGATGAAAATCAAAATTAACAAAACTTACAAAAACTGTTTAAGTGCAATTGGTAAACCATATAAAAATATAGTTAAATATTTGGGAGAAACCAACACGGGAAAAAAAAAATAAGCAATGTATATTAATTTGATTAAAATTATTATTATACATTTAGAAAAAAATCACTTAAAAATTGCTAAATTGCATAAATAATACAAATAAACATTAAATAACATTGAATTAAATATGAAACAAGTTTCTTGTAAAATTTATCATTTTAATAAAATTTTAATCTAATGTTTTTTTTTTATATTTCTAATAAACACAATTTTTAAATGGTATACAGTTTGTACAATGGTTTTTAATCTGCAATAAAATTAAATAATGTTAATTCCAAAATAAATGTCAATATTCTGTTTTTGAATATTTTATACATTTAGTAATAATTATTATTATTTTCGCCGGTGTCACCTTCATCTTACTCTGAAGGGGCTTAAAAGACCATTATTGTCATGATATTATTGATTTAACTGCTTTGACATGATCAAATGACAACAGAATTTAAACCGAAATGAGCTTGAACTAAATTGAATGAATATTGAACTTATTTAAGCTGTATAACATAGAACTACTTTACTACTAAAATTTAACTTGTTTAATAATTTATGCATTTTACAACATTAATGCTGTTTTTTTCCTGTTTATTATTCTGAAGCTGCTATAAAACAATCTTTATGTATCATTGTATTAAATGTGACTTTACTTTTGGTTTTAATTGATCTGAAAAGCCAATAAGAAGCTGTTTAATGGCACTGTGACAACATGCCCCGCTAGATATTTAATGTGTGTTGAAGGAACTGCATCATTTTACCTGGTAAATATTGGTGGAAATGTTCAATAACACTTTTACAACCAAGATACAGAAATGAACTATGAAAAATAAACCCACCTTGAGAAATATTAACAAAAGTGTGACAACTAGCTCCAGTTTCATCTAGACTTAGGCTTAAAATGACAGTTTTATGCATTTATTCTGAATGCATTTCCTTATATGTTTATGTGTCTATGCACATTTATGTGCATCAATCTAAGATGAAATGCAAGATCAAAACTTTTAATAAACATCACTGGAAAAGGATAAGTACCAAAATCCAGAAGAAATGTCCATAACAGATTTTGACATTCCTAATCTTGGTCAGAATGAGAACATGCTCCTACTTAAGACTTTTGAAGGCTCTTCAGGACAAACCCAGGCAGCAAACACATTAACCACTGGTTAACAGGTAGATGCATCACATTAGTATGGTAATAAAGCTGCTGAACAAGACCAGATAACATTGGAATAACATTGTGCTTCACCTTTTCTGTCCACATGAGTGATGACGTGGCCTGAAGCTGCATTAACTCTATACTGGGTAAAGCCAGAGGTATGCTTTTAATGAGGAGAAACTGTTCGCTGAGCACAGAATGTTCTGCTAATGAGCAAAACTACAACGCTTTTCTTGAACTGATTGTGAACTCCTTCTTTCATTCGTTCACTTGTCCATTTATACATCCAGAATTTATTATTCATTTATTAGGGAAAAGTATGAAAAACTAAGGCTTCTATCCAAACATTTTATCTAAATAATTATCCAAAGAATTAATTTAATAATTAAGGAAATAAGCATTGAAATAAGGCACTAATAAAATATTGTAAATATTAGATAAAAAAAAGGAAAACAATATTGCATTGGCAAAAAAAAAAAAAAAAAAAAAAAGAATAAAAATGTATCTACTTAAGTATGTACTAAAGCTGAAATTAAATGAATAAAAAGCTTAATAGAAATATTACAAATAAATGAAAATGAAAACATAACAATGAATAAGCTAATTTAAAATATTAGTACATACAAAATATGCAAAAATATGCCGATATTTATATTTAGTCGAACATGGAAGAGTTAATATCAAACACTAAATATATATATATATATATATATATACATATATATATATATATATATATATATATATATATATATATATATATATATATATATAAAATCCTAAATTAAAATTAAACTTAAAATAACAGCTAATTAAAAACTTTAATACATAATATACAGAGAAATATGTTTGTATTTGTTTTTAGTGGAACACGAAAAGGGGAAATATTGAATAATTTTATTTAATTTTATAATTCAATTAATTCAATACAATTTTACCATTTTTTAAAAATATTTATTCATAATTAAATGAAATAAACCTTTTATAAAATAAGTATTACATTAAATACCTTAAAAAAACTACTTAAACTACTTAAATTATTTAAATTAAATTAAAATATAAAGCTAAATATTTTGGGGTAAAAAGACATAATATATTAAAAAAACTAAATTAAAATAAAAACTTAAAATATAAAAATAGATTTGGTTAAAAAATCAATTCATACTATACAAAACCAATTAGCAAAATTGCAAGTTTCACAAATAATTACAGCAAGAAACACATTTTACAAATAAAATTTAGAAATAGTATTTTCTTGAAAAATGCAAATAATAGTAAATGATGAACTTCCTTAAACACACAATACACATAGAGTGTATGAATACACAGGATTTAACACTGTCTCTGAAAAATAGCTGTCTGCCTGACACTTCTTGTATATTTGGGATAATTCCTCAGATGTCAGATCTGCAGGCGTTTCTTCCTCTGGTTACAGTCTGTGTTTCACATCCATCAGAAAACACTGAAGAAGAGTGATAGCGAAGGGAGCGTGTGAATCACACACACGACTAGCTGAAGGATGTACAGCGCGGCAGATGAAAAATGGATAATATATAAGAAATGTCACGTTCCTTATTGAAACACTGAAGCATGTCCTTAAGCGAGAGAATCACGCAAGATGGCCAGAGAACATCAGTGCCTTGAAAGAAGAGTTTAAAACGGCCTTGGAGCCAGTGTGTGGGAGTGATAAACAGATATTGAAAACGTCTGCGTCAATGCCAGCAAATGAGATGCGGTCGGGTACTAAACCTCAAGGTTTGCATGTGTTTTCCTGACGAAGACAGAGAAATACAATATTCAACTTAAAGCAAACTGAACTAAACTAACTTTCAAGTGGAAGTAATTGTAGAAACAGATTCATTGCATTCAATTCTGTTCTGGTTTTCTTTCAAGAAACATGTTTTATATTTATTTTGGAACTGGCTGGTTGTAGGCCTCAATGATCTGAGTTTATGCATCTCAGTTTTTTCAGTGAATATTGCCTAAATTATCCACAAATAATGCTTTTTCACTTAAAAACATAGGGGCATAAGCTCAAATCAATGAGGCCTACAGATTAAATAATATCATGTTTTTTTATATAGATTTTTTTTTGTCATAAAAAACGTGCAAACAAATAATGTCAGCATGCAAACAAAGTAAATAAATATAAAAATGTATGCAAAATGCATAAATAAATCAGTATCAATAAATATTAGATGAGAAAATTAAACGTTTACACACTTAAAAATGTGAAATGTTGACAGAATTATTTATTTTTTATTAAGATTACAGAAATTGCAATAAAAACGATTGAAGTTAAATATAAATATTTGGAGGAGGGAACTATTAAAATAATTAAAAGAAAGAAAAATGATTAAAACCTACTGAAAATATAAAATAAAATGCAATTCAAAAATATTTATGCATGCTGTATAATGAACAAAAATGACTTTAAAACTATTTTTATTTTTCAGAAATTGCAGGTCAATTTCACAAATAATTGCAATCAAACGGCAAGTAACACTGAATTATATGTGAAGCGTGCAAAAAAGACTGAAATAGTATTTTCTTGTAAACCTGCTTTATTTACAGCTTGGATTTGATCTTTTTTATTAACTTATTTTCTTTTTGCAAGTGATTGATCGTAGAGCTCACTGATCTGAACTAATGCACCTCTGTTTTTGAGTCAATATTGACTTCGGTGTGAACAGTCCGATCAAAATTAACTTGATATTCATGACAATTCACCGTGCAAGTTTAATTTCGCCTTTGGCATGAAGATGAAAGTCGTTTAACACGGAGAGACGACTCTAGGACCACAAACGCTCAATATTTGAGACGCTTTACAACAGAAAGCGTAGTGAAGCATTGCCACAGGCGCTCAGAGCCTAAGAATACAAACAGCCTCGGGCTCCGGCACAAAAGAGCACGTTATTTGTTCACGCTAGAATGAAACCGGACGTGTTTAAAAGGTCATGTGAACATGCAAACATAAACTGGAGGAAATCAGAATTGACTTTCAGTGTGAATGAAGTCTGAGATGCCGCTTGGCTTCTGGATTTTAATTGAGACGGTCCACTTCAATATTTAACCAGCTGCTCTGGTGTTTTCTGTGCAGGTGCTGTCAAAACAGAGTCTCAGAGCACTTGACAGGTTTTTTTTTTACTTGAGAGCAGAACTGGACTATTGGAGAATTTGTTATTGTTTCCAGTTGTAGCTGAAATGTTTTACCTATATTGTCCATTCCTGGTTGAAGCAAGCGTCCTTATAGTGTATGTCTGTTATTATGAGATTAAATATAGCAACATCTGCTGTAGTTCGGGATCAGGGAGATTTTTAATGTTCTCTTCTGCTCATCAGCACGGCATTTATTTGATCCAAAATAAAGGGTGAAAACAGTGAAAAAATATTTCGATTTAAAATATCTGTTTTCTATGTGAATGCGATGTAAAATGTATTTTATTTCTGTGATGCAAGTCTGTATTTTCAGCATCATTCCTCCAGTCTTCAGCGTCACATGATCTTCAGAAATCATGAAAATATGATGATTTACTGCACAAGAAACATTTCTGATTATTATCAATGTTGAAAACAGTTGAGCTGCTTCGTACATATATTTTATTTTTCAGGATTGCCAGAAAAATAGAAAGTAAATAAAAAAAATTGGATTTATTTAAAATACAAAATCTAACAACATAGGTCTTTCCTATCATGTTTTAGCAATTTTACCTATCCTTAAAATCCTTAAAATAAACAAATAAATAAATAAATGCTCTTTTTTTAACTGTGCTTTAAAAATCCTAAAAAAAAAAGTATTACAGGTTTAAAAAAAAATATGACATGGCACTGTTTTGAAAATTGATAATAAATCAGCACGTTAAAATGATTTCTGAAGGAAAAGTGGAGTATCGGCTGATGAAAATTCAGCCTTGCATCACAGAAATCAATTGCATTTTAACATATATTCACATGGAAAACAGCTATTTTAAATTGGAATAATATTCCACAATATTAAAAAAATGCAAGTAGAAGATGCTAAAAACATTTTTTTTTAAATCTTACTGTTCACAAACTTGTAAATGTCGGTGTATACTTTATATCGCGATGTGTTCAAGACAAAATTTCTGTGCAAAAACTGACCGTCTAGCTTGGACTTATTTTTTTTTTTTATGGTTGAAGCAAACATCCATATGGTATCTGTTTATTATTATGAGATTAAATATAGGAACCTCTGCTCCAAATATAATGGATATTGCAATGTGTTGAAGACAAAATCAGTACAAAAACCGAGATACTTTGTTTAGTCTGTAATTCATTGGGTTTGCACATGTAAACACAGAAATGACACAATATGATAGTCATGACAGTGACTTATAAATCCATAAAATAATTGCTATTTTCAGTCAAAATCCTGTACAGACTGCTGTTTTTGCATAACAACCTCTCCAGACCGCCTCAAGCCCTGCATGAAATTTTCATTGGCATTTGCTGAATAACAAACCCTTGTGTAAAAAGAGGCTCGGGCTGTTGTTTCCTTCACTGAGTCACACATCAGAAAACTGAAGGAAAATAGGGAGGGGGAAGGGTTTTTTGGCTTTACACACTTTCCCTGTAGTGGTCTTGTCTTCTCCCATGCATGACCGCTCTCATGGCGCTTCTTATTAGACAACGTGGGTGGACAAATGCCACCAACATTTAAAGGGAGTTTACAATATTGCACAGCCACTGTGAGCTGTAGGCTGAAGGGTATATACTGTACATTTTGTGCTTTGACTGCATATGCATTTTAGATAATGTACACAAACTCAGAAATTTGCAAAAGGAACAAAAAAAATTGTTTCCCCAGCATTGCTAATTAATAAAGTAGTTGGTTTGCCTGCCAGGACTGTCGATATAAATGTTAGCAAATATTCTTCTTGATATAATTTAACCAATGCAAAAAAAGTGCAAAGATCTGCAGAATCGATAGAGAAGTAGACTGGTAAGAATGTGCACATGAACACAACGAAACAGATTGTCCCTTTCATCAAAAGTGAGGAAAAGCCTTGATATAAATGTGAACGGTCACAACATCTTTAAGACAAGTGTCACTTTTATATTCACACATAGAGATCATTCACGGACCTCAGAATGCATTAGAGTAGACAGATGATACAGAAGTATAAAAGAAGGTCATATTTATCTTTCCGTTGCATGATATGTATGAGAATATGGTGCGAATCTAACAAAAAAAAAATGTTTTGCATTAGAAATATACAGTATATATATATAGTATATATAAAATTTGGTAGTTTAACAACATATAATCATTGCTATTAATAGTGTTTATCGTCTGTATGATTACGTCATTATCTGAATTTTACCGTACATTTCTGCCATGTGTAGATTACATACAACTAAATGTATTGTAGAAACGTAACTCTCCGGAAAGCTGCTTTGCAATGATTAGCATCGTGAAAAGTGCTATACAAATAAACTTGAATTGAACTGAATTATATAATTTGCTTAACTGTCCAGCAAAATGTCACAATGCAAAAGAAAATTTATAAATAAATGAAAAAAATAATAGTAATACCAAGGCTTAATTTTTTTATGGAAAATCTTAATAAAATTTACAAATTATAAATATGGTGTTTAGATAATTTGTTAGATAATTTCTTCTAAATCAGTGAGAATTAGAGAATTATTATTATTTATTTATTATTATTATTATTTATTTTATTTATTTTTTTGGCAAAGTGAAAGTAGAAATGGGGAAAAATTTGCTTAATTGTTCATCAAAATGTCACAAATAAAATTAATAAATAAATTATAGTAATAATTAGGCTTCATTTTCTTTTTGCAAAATAATAATAAAATGCACCGTTATAAATATAAAATGATATTTAATTGAAAATATAAAAACAATTATATTTTTAATTTTGAAGTGCAATCATATTTTAGTGAGATTCACCTATCTCTCAGATCCATTTGGAAAATCCATATTTCAGAACTGTGTGAAGGTCGCCCTTTTCTCATGAACCTCCAAATAGTCCGGTTCGAAATGAAGCTTGGCTTTCAGTTCCCAGTATTCGCTTCTGTTGGGCTCTATGTAGACGGTGGTTGGTGTCGAGCAGTACACCATGGTCTGCTCTACTCTTTCCGGATTCAAGTATTGATGTCTCACATCAAAGTCCGGCGTGCAGTGAGCTGATGCATGTGTGCCATGCTTACATGCTAAATTACCCCTGTAAGAGGCCTGCTGGTCCCTAGCCAAGATATCTCGGTAAAAGTAGTTGTCGTCCAACAGAGGAGAGTGTCTGTTGAGCGTGTCTGGAGTGCCAGCGCTGAACTCGGAGCTTATCGCGTTGCTCCCGACGTCTTCATCCAAATTGGATGCCAGAACTCTATTGAGTTCTTCGAAGTCTCTGTAACTCTCGATTGCGCTTCCCTCACTATACGGGCCGTTTTTCGCAGCGCCTTCTGTTGTGGGTGGGATGTATTCGTAGACGTTACCCGCCGATGTTCTAGACTTCGCTCGATCGGTGTAAACTGCATTGAAAGAGCTCGCATTGGTGGTTACCGAAGCTAGGCGTTCAGACTTTTTACGCCGCTTCATTATGACCGCGAACAATCCAGCGGCGACGAACACGGATAATATAAAAAGGAGCAACAAACCGAGTATAAGAACAGAAAGGGGGACCGCGGGATGATGCGTGTCATAATCCAAGGCTGTTTCTAAAGTGATGGTGCTACCAGGAAAGGATTCCTCCGAAGGCGGCACGACGGAAGATTGCACGTTTGAGCTTTCCGGGCAGAGATGAGACGCGTGAACGTATCGCAAATCCTCTCCTGAGAGACTCAGTGGAGATTCGCAAACGACGCTGTTCACCACTGTACCAGTGCTGAGCTGCTCCAACCAGTTTTTCATCTCCACCGCGATGCACGAGCAATCCCAAGGGTTCTCGAAGAGATCGATCTGCACCAGCGACGAAAGGTCTTCGAGGACGCCGCCGACCGGAAGAGTTCGTAAGTGGTTACTGCGCAGATTCAATCGAGCCAGACTTAATCCATCGAAGATGCCAAGTGGTAGAGTCTTGAGGAGGTTGTTGTTGAGAAACAGTAATTGTAGGTTGGGCACCTGCTGGAAGGCGCCAACCGCGATCTCTCGAATAACGTTATACTCCAAATACAAAAACTGCAAGCTTTGTAAACCGTAGAACATATCCTCGGTGAGCCGCTCGATTAAGTTGCCGTTTAAGTAAAGCCTTCTTAAGTGTATAAGTTGGCCGAATGTCTTATCGTGAATGATGGCTATTCGGTTGTTGCCTAAATGGAGCAAATCCAATCCGGTTGCACCATTGAAGTCCGAACTGCACACCGAGGAGATGTAGTTTCCGGTTAAATACATCTTTTTTGGATTGTACGGCTTGGGATCTAGATCCGAGATGCTTTCGATTTTCCGCTCTTGGCAGTTAACGTTCAACCCGAGGTCTGAGATTTGGAGATTGCATGTGCATGCGTTGGGACAGTCTAGAGGAACCGGAGATTTGGTTTGGTAGGCCAACATCGGCCCGTAATTCTGCGGCTTGCTTGAAGACGAGCGCGAAGTGGGTTTAACGCGAAGTTTTCCTGATAAACGGCTGCTTTTTGTGGCACGCAAGATAGTCGAGGATGCAAATCCCGCCGTGAACGTCGCTGACGTGGTTTTGTAGAGGATCTCGCTGCTGTGAGCCGGTTCTGCGCGCATTTCGTATTCGGCGATGGCTCTGCGGGGACAAAGCTCTTGCTTCGAGATTTCGTCAAGGTCTCGTCCGTGCAATCGGAAGGGAGTCTCGCAAACCACATCTCCGACCAAAGCGGTGTAAGATATGCTTTCAAGCCAGGCTTTTAGCGCAATTAATTCGCAAGAACAATTCCACTGGTTTTCTTCAAGCTGTAACTCCACAATGTGACTCAAGTGCTCCAGAAGGCCGATATAGGGAAGCACTTTGAGTTGATTGCCTCTCAGGTCGAGATGAGTTAAAGGAACATACTGAAAGATGTTGTTCGGCAGAGTGGATAGTAAATTGTCATTGAGGATGAGCACCTCTAAGTGACGTAAATTGCTTAGGGCTTTCGCTTCAATGTGGCTAATATAATTATAGTCAATCTGTAGGTACTCCAAGCTTTCAAGTCCGAGGAACGTGTCGTCCTTTAGTGCCTCGATTTTGTTATTGTTTAGATGCAGTCGCTTTAATCCCTGGAGCCCGTTAAAAGCCCCACCTTCGATTTCGGATATATCGTTGTTGCCTAGATGTAAGATGGTGAGTCCTTCATACTGAACGAAATCGTCGAGGGAGACTTTCTTTAACAGATTCCCTGTGAGCAGAAGATGATAAGCAGTGAAGTGTAAAGGTGTTACCTCTGACAGATTGTTAATTCCTCTGTTTTCACAGCTGGCTGTAAAAATCCCGTCTCTATCTTCGCAGACGCACAGGCCTGTACATATATCCCCATAAATGTCTAACATCTCAATTAAGGTGAAAAACTTGGCAAAAGAGAGTATGGCCAATATCCACATATGCATGTTCATGACGATTGATGGCGGTTGAGAAGATATTGTGTGCTGTCATCTGAAAAGAGAAAAATTATATGTTAATTCATGAATAGTATCAACTCAGCATGTTAAACCTAAGCACAAAATAAATATATAAGCATGCATAATATCGAAATTATGAAGTGAGGAGAAATCTTGTAAAATTCTTGCTAATCAATTGGGACGGATGCATTGCAAAAAATATTTTCTTCTTGTTTTCCAGTACAAATATAATTCTTAATTAAGATACATTTACTTGAGAAGCAAAATGACTTTAGGTATCGAGTCTTGTTTTCTTAAACATGCATCACAATTAAGTGTTTCTTGCTTAAAACAAGAAGAAATCTGGCAATGGAGCGAGGACAATAAATTAAGATTATTTTTATTGTCCAAAAGCAGATTTTTTCTTTGTCTTGTTAAAACAAGACTTAATATATTAAAATACGACTCTAAATGCACTGAAATTCAATAAATATTTAGAAACCAGTTAGCTTATATCATAGTAAGACTTGTTGCATATTGTTGGGTCTGTGCAGTTCATTTAAATGCATGATTTTAGGAACATTTTCCTTTGCGTTTCTTTACAAAAAGCATTGTCGCCACTTGAAGAACGATGTAGGACCTGAAGAAGGACCAGCTGAGAGACACTACTGAACAGCATCTAGATGTGTCTATCTCATATTGCTGAAGACACGCAGTGGGATCAAATATAACTGTAGGCTAACTGCTGCCAGCTGTACATATACTAAAGCCAAAACAAGCGATATGCATGTTGACATCTGTGTTACATGAGACAAAAGCCACTGCTTCAGTGCTACAGTTCTGACTCAGTAAGGAGCAGACCATCCACTTGCATTTCAATGAGTATGAAGAAATTGCAACACACTTGCAGTATGGTAGCTTTAGTCCCACCTTACAGGTAAAAGGGTTAATCATTTAATATAAGCATTGCCTAGGCTATTTATGTAGGCATATGCTTGAATGTGCACATAGTGAACTAATGGTGCATTCAAGTCATGTCGGAAAGATTGTTTTTTATGAACTGAATGAGAGAATGTTTATGAGAGAATGTCTTAATTAAAATGAGTTCTGATCTGGGGGTCTGCTGGTGATAACACGGTTGATGCAATGGATCACACATATGATGCAATGGATCACGTATATGTAGCTGACAGTAAAATAAATAAATAAATAAATAAAAAAAAGTTGCATGTACAAAATATGATTATTGTACAATTACAATGCACTTTTTTTCATCAGTTCATATGAGGTAAAATACCTAGCTGTATTTTTTTGGTTAAAAAAAAATCAATAATGGCCATCTTGCTAAAGAAGAAGTGATGTAAGTGCACTTTACGTCATAATTACGACTTCGCCACACGTAAATATGAACTTTGCAGTAGGACTTGAAGGCACCAATTCATATAGCCTAGCTAAGTTTGATCCTCACACTAATTGCGCCATCTTTGACTCAAAATTTTAAGAACGATAATTAGTCAAATCAAAAACAAACAAACAAAAACATCGGTCGGAATATCGACATGCATAGAGTTAAATTAGAACGAACGCAAAATAGAGGATGCAACGTAAGTTATTTAGAGCAAAATAATTGCATTATCTATTTATTTCATATGGCTAATAACCTATCAGTCTACTAACGTTGCATTACTACAGCAACTGACTAATGTTTAAGCTGCAAGTAAAATAATACAATAACCTGGCTCGGATCAATATTTCATTTTTAGCTGTTTAACTCAGCATGTTAATACACAGCCAGCGGGTCGTTATCACAAAACAAACCTCTTCATGGTGACATACAGTCCTGTCGGGGTTTATTTTGCAGTAATGAATGACTGCATTATCGCATTGTTGACATCTAGCCACTATGAGCTACAATAACGAGACTGATAGCTGGGGAAAAGTTGAACGACGTTAAACGCCTTCCCTCTCGCGCGCGCACGAGGATGACAGATTCACTTGCTTGCTTGTGATTTTCATTTGCATATTTTCCTGTCCGAGGGTTATTCTTTCTGTCTGACAAACAGCAAGACATCACGCTATGCCACTGATGCACGCGCTCTAATCTCGAACAGCATCGAGTTTGCCAATAACTTCTCCGTCGCCACGTATTGCAATCGATCGATATCAAACAATAAGTAGCCTAAAGACTATTCCCAAAGAGTCAATGCAAATGTTGTTCATCTTACCCGCGTGCACCGCAGAGAAAAGCGCGCATCTCATCTGGAAATGTGTGTTTGCGTTGATGCTGTATTTACATTTTAATTCGGTTCCCGGATCCCAGTGAATGCGGTGATGCTCGTCAGGCAACCATTTCTCTGACTAACACGACGATGACTCGGAAATCGCAACAGCTACATCCCACAAATGTGGGAGGGGGAAGAACACAACACTGGTTTATGATGATCATGATGATGAATTAAAATGAATCACATTTATTAAATCAAACACTGTTATGCAAGGGTCAGAGAGAGAAAAATGACCACTGCAGTGGCCTTAAAAGTATTTGGACACTTGAGTCATACTTATGGATTGTCATTGCATTAAATCAGGGCTTTCCAGACCCCAGGGACCTCATATGTAAATTATGCTATCATTAAAATATATACTATAATACATTTGATGTTCATGCAAGTTGATATAAATGTAATTAACCGTTTAAATTATGTAAGTTTTGGATATCTGGCATTAGACTGCAAAGCCAGTGTAATTTATATTTAAAGACAGACAGCACATGCATGCTTTTTCAAGCAAAGCTTAAGTGTGAAATAATTAAACAAGACACCTGGGCTGTATATGACACCTGCTGAGAACTGACTTTGTACATACACTTTAACAATCAGATTAGAGTAAAAAGAGTTCAGCCAAAAATGAAAATTTGCTGAAAATGCGCTCAGCCCCAAGACTTTCAATATTAATTTGAGTTTGTTTCTTCATCATATTTGGAGAAATGTAGCATTGCATCAGTGTCTCATCAATGGATGCTCTGCAGTGAATGGGTGCCGTCAGAATGAGAGTCTGATAAAAACATCACAATAATCCACAGCACTCCAGTCCATCACTTAACATCTGGAGACGACAGAAGCTGTGTGTTTGTAAGAAAAAATCAAGACATTTAAAAAGTGAAAAAGAAGTCTGGTCTGAATCATGAGAGAAATCTGCTCAGATCAAGCAACTTTTACAGTCGAGAACAACAGGAGATGGAGGAAACGTTATTATGGAATGATGTTTTAGCATATTTTATTTTTAAGTTAAAATGTCTTAATTATAAATTTGTTTCTTACAAACATGCATCTTTTGTCTTCTCCAGATGTTCACTGATGAACTGGAGTGCTGTGGATTATTGTGATGTTTTTATCAGACTCTCATTCTGATGGCACCCATTCACTGCAGAGCATCCATTGATGAGACACTGATGCAATGCTACATTTCTCCATATCTGATGAATAAACTAACTCAGATTAATCTTGGATGGCCCGAGGCTGTATGAATGCTATACTGAATTCTTGTTATGCATTGTGCAGTGATGCAGCATTTACTCAATCATGCGCAAAAGGGTAAAATGGTGATAGTGTGCTCCGTATGTAATAAAACTACACATTAACACTTCTCTGATGCATCTGTAATTAAGAGCCATTTATATTTTCTGTCCATTATATTAAGCAGATGCAACTAATACAGAAACTGCTTCATATTCATATCACACATTCATATCACTGTGCACAGCATGAAATATGCCGTTTCCCTGCGTGGGGTTATGATTTCAACTAGATGTAGACTAGAGTCTCAGGGAATGAGGCTTTTTCATAGTGGTTGACTGATATGGATTTTTTAATGCTTGTGGCGATATCTAGAAGCACTAGTTCATTTTGTTTTATGTGCTTTTCGGAGGAGGGTTTATCTGAAACAGATTAGAGCACAATGATAGACTGCAATGAAAAATAAAAAGTAATGGTGTCTCCAAAAAATGGTTGTTCTGAAAATCCCTAAAAAAACTGAGTAAATGTGTGTTAAAGGAAGTATCATGTCACTGACGACTGGAGTAATGATGCTGAAATTTCAGATTTACATCACAGGAATAAATTACATTTTATAATATATTACAGTAGAAAACAGTTGTTTTGAATTCTAATAATTTACTGTATTTTTGATTAAATAAATGCAGCCTTAAGAGACTAAAAAACATTGAAAATTGTAATTATTCCAAACGTTTGACCGGTAGAGTGTAAATCCTAATGATTTAATTTTAAATAAAGCATAATGCACAGGTTTACGTGCGACTTAGTAACTCAAAGAAAACTCTCTTTCAAAGAATTAATGTCACTGGTGAACTTGTTTCCCAAAAAGAGCTTGTTGTATCAGCTTTGTAAATTGTAAACATGACTTTGTTTCCAGGCAACCTGATAAAAAATTTATAATAATAATAAGAAAAAAATGCCATTTCCCTTATGCATGAGATTCTGATTTGACAAGATGTCGACAGAGTGCATGAGCATAAAATCTTTTATTAATGGATTTAATGCTGATATGTAGAGAGTAGAGCTGCGAATGGTGATGTATACATAATAAAATAAATAATGGGAAATGTGTGGTACACAAAAGTGTCAAAATCAAATGAACATTTCGGCAATATGTACTCAAAATTCATTAAAAATATTGGCTGTCTGGAGACTGTGGAATTGATACAAGAAAACAACAACAAAAACAAAAAAAACACTTTTATCAATCAGCCAAGTCAATTATTGGCATCATTTATAATCCCAAACTGGCCCAAAATTGGCAGGTGTATATCTTACTGCTTTTTAGTGCAAAACAGTTTGTTATGGGTGAAAGAATATATTATATTACGCTCTTTTTTTCAGGAAGAATCATGCTAATAATAGTGTGGGATATTTCTTGTGCAAACATGAAAACGGCAGTGTTTGCTTGCAAATCTTTACAGGTGTCGACTTCTAAGATTTGTTAGGGAGCAAATCTCACTGGGGAATCTCACCGGAGAAAGCCCAGAATTCACACTTGTGTAGGCTGTTTTATATAAATGTGCAAGTGTATATAAATAAATATATATATTTTTCATTTTCAGTCCCCCGAGTATCAGGCGTTTGTGCTGCTGAACCATCTGCGGTCCTTCACATCTGTGCAGCATCAACAGCAATTACTGTCTCTGTGGGGCTCCACCTGTAGTCCCTGTCACATGGCCATGCTTTTACCCCAGTGCTTTTTCTTTTTTTGCTGTTATTGAAACATAAAACTCTTTTTTTTTTAAAAAAAAAACAGCCACCACATCCTAAAATCAGTTAACAATTTGGATACTGAGAGAAAATTAAGTGCACAATAACCCAAAAACAGAACATAATCCAATCAAAAAACATAATATTTAAGCCCATATTTAAGATTTTTGAATTTGGATTGCATTTGGATGACACATTTTAACCAGAACAAACTAATAAACTTGCAATGCATTTTTTTCAGTCATGCATACATGAAACAGGTGTGATTTATGCACTTTAAAAAAATCACATCAATAAATGCCATAGTTTATTATTAATTATTTGCATCTACTTGATTTCAGTTAAATAATAATAGCGTCAAAATGCATTGATTAAAATAATTTAGAATCAGCTTAAATCTGTTCATTGTGAAAACAATTACATTTAGTCAGCTACAAAGTGTTAAAATATGCTGAGGAACATGCAATTTTAACTAATAAAAAGGGTACCATGCATGGATGCAGAATATAATTTTGGATGCAACTGCCTGTCAAATGCATAAATGCAAATGTAAATACAATTTAGACCTATATATGTTATTTATAGATAGATAGATAGATAGATAGATAGATAGATAGATAGATAGATAGATAGATAGATAGATAGATAGATAGAACCCAAACAGTTCAGTGGTGAAAAGACTGGCAGTGCTGTAGTATCTGTTTACAACCTTCAGCACATTTGTCAAAGTCACCAAAAGCACCGCGGTCAGGCCTGCACCAGAATAAACTCATGTCTTGTTCTGAGTGTGGAGGTGGATGACAGCCTGATGCTAGTGAATCTGACAGTCACATCATTCCTCACATGAAAAGCATCTTGTTCTTAGTCACAATGAGAAAGCAATTAGGGGCATCTCCAAATCTGGAGTGCAGCGGGCCTGAATACTGAGAGCAGAGAAACAACAACAGCAAAGGCATGGATTACATCCAAGGACATGAAACTGTGCAAGCCAGCAGATGCGTGTATTCAGGGTTTGTCCTTTGCTATGGGAAAAATGAAAATAATGACAAGGCCATGCCTGCAAATGCAAAAATGTGTAGCTATAATAACATTTTTCCATTTAGGAGTATTAGTACTCTCAGGTGTTACACAAACATGATATTTAGTTTACTTGCTAATAACTCCCTCAAACAAAAATGGCCAGAGGGTAAGTACATTTTCAGCATATTTCCATTTTTAAGTAAATTATTCCTTTAAATGTCCATCTCCTGTCGTCTGTCACATTAAAATCCAGCCACATATTAGTTAAAGCAGTTTTGGTTTGTAAACAGTGCTTGATCTGTGCAGATTTCTCTCCTGATTCAGACCACTTTTTCACTAGAGGAAAAGTTATCATGTATTATGGATATTTTAACTGGAAGCAACGGTTTAAAGTTAAAAACGTCTTGATGATGAATTTACTTCTTACAAATATGCAGCTTTTCAGATGTTAACTGATGGGCTGGAGTGTTGTGGATTATTGTGATGATTTTATCAGCTCTCATTCTGACGGCACCCATTCACTGCAGAGCATCTGTTGTTGCTGATTGGATCTGAACGGTTGATTCCTGCCAGCTCTTGCCAGTTTTGCGTTCAGCATGAACGAGTCATTCAGTGAAGTGACTGTGTGTCTTCTGTGACACTGCACACATTCACATTTCTAACACTTCAGAGAACAATGCTTTCCAGCTGCCGCAGACACCCGAAGATGACTGAAAATGAGAGGTGAGTCATAATTGTTGGTCATTAGGTCCGAAAATTCAACTCCAATCATCCTCAAAGCCAATCAAGAAAGATGTATTTTGTTCAAAGCATAAAATGATGTGACAATGTGCTCAAGGCTGGTTTGTCCAAGTGTACATTGGTGAAATAAAGGTCGGTGATCTGTAGCTTCTTAGACGATGTGTCTAATTAATTATGAGAGAGAGGGAACAGTTGTTGGAAATACAATCACTTGTATTATTACATGCATTATTACAGACTATATTAATCTATTTCAAAACTGGTACTTGCAGTCTCTTTGAAATTATTTGCTTAATTTACTAGCAATTTCTACGTTTCCATTCCCATTTTTTTTTTTCAGTGTTTTTAAGGCTTCCCACACCAACAAGTTTCCATGACTTTTCCGGTTCGTGATTAACAAACAGTAGATGTAATAGCCTCTAAGTGCTGTTTGAAATGTTCTTATAAATTAAGCATTTTCTCAGGCTCCTATGAGTGTAGGTTCAGTCATTTCCATTAAAGTCGAAAAACTGGACATAAACATAGGAGCCTGAGAAAACTAATACTAATTTTAGAAGAAA
This sequence comes from Carassius auratus, assembly GCF_003368295.1. NCBI lineage: Eukaryota > Metazoa > Chordata > Actinopteri > Cypriniformes > Cyprinidae > Carassius > Carassius auratus. The sequence goes on along the minus strand of NC_039251.1, from coordinate 5,696,785 downwards.
TTTTCAGATGGCACTTAGAATCTTCTCTTCATTTTCACAACAAATCCCCGTATATTCCCATGCTTTCTATGATTGCTATGTGTTTTGAAGACTTCAAGCACACATTCACTGTTCAGACTTAAAAAAAACACAAAGAGAAAGGAGCAACAACAACAACAAAACACTATTCCAGGCTTCTAATAGACTTTTATATTGCATACTTGGATATTATTTTGACACAAGTCGTATCTCATTTGAGGCTGCACTTCTGAAATGTTGACTAGGTGTTTCTTTTTTCCCTAAAATGGGTCATGTCTGCAAAAAAACAATGAGACACGGCAGCGATGTCCTCGCCTCTGCTCTCATCTCCTCCTCCTCACAATATCTTCTAAATAAATGACAGGAGATTTAAAAATAGGCCATTTCGTGCCTTATACCATCAGTATATTTTATTGGACAGCAATAAAGCTAATCTGAGATGTGTGAGATGTGAGAGCTCCCTCTGTTGGCCGAATAAAATTGAAACCTCCAGGATGCAGATGGACATTTCTTTCTACACAGAATCAAGTGTGTAGAGTTGAGTAGAGATGCTGTGACATGTCCCTACCAATATCCTGCAACTACTAAATTGTCCTTAGCAATAATATTGTTCAAACAATTCAATAAATGTGCATGCAACCACCATTGTTGTAATTTCGGACGCATATGAAATAGATCATAAAATTGATATGATCTGACAAGTTAACATGAGCGAAGTAAGAGCTGAACAGGCCTGCACAGTTCAGCTGAATGATGAAGTTTACCCTCTTTAACTTTATGTTGTTCTGCTGTTTTGTGTTCATCTGTTTCTCCCATTGGCTCTTTTTGCATTGACTAGATATAGACTAATACAATCAATTACAAAAATATTTGTTACAGTATGATAAACTGAACATTCACTGGAATGAAAAGACTGGATGCTCTCAACTAATTTTAAATAGAACTGTTGAAAACTGATTTGCAAACTGTGGTGAAACTATTTAAAATAGAGTGAATTAAGCTAAAAACTCATAATGCACAGTGTTTCCATGTATTTGCAGCAGTGTTTTGACTGTAAGGAACCTAAACCAGTTACCTCACCAGTGTATGTTGTCAGATTTGTTTTGGGTGTTAGATATTGTCTTTGTAAACATAATACTTCTCATGCTTTCAATGTGGAATTAGCCATAGCTAGACAGAGATTCTTCTCAAACCTTCGAACAGTAACTTTAATAACACTCACACTCTTTATACTGTTAAGAGACTAACAAACCCCCCCAAGTCAGATTCCCAGTGAAATGCTCTCAGACAGCAAATGCAATGAGTTTGCATCCTTTTATTTTTTTTAGAAGATCAGGAATATCTGGAAGACGATTAGCACATCCTCAAGTTATGCAGAGGACAGACAGATTCAACCCCAATTTAAAGATAAGTTACTGTCTGTTTTCAAGGAAAGTGATAGCACAGTACCTTAAATTATCAACCTGCTATCTTGACACACTTCTGACCATCAAAATATTTTTTCATAAGTGTGCTTACTACATACTGAGAAGGGAGAGGCTTTTATGTGAGTCTAGGAGAGCATAAGTCTAAGTGGACGTCCGTGACATGCGGAGTCCCACAAGGCTCGATTCTAACACCGCTCTTGTTTAGCCTGTATATGCTCCCACTAAGTCAAATAATGAGAAAGAACCAAATTGCCTATCACAGCTATGCTGATGATACCCAGATTTGCCTAGCCTTATCTCCAAATGACTACAGCCCCATTGACTCCCTCTGCCAATGCATTGATGAAATTAATAGTTGGATGTGCCAGAACTTTCTATCATGCTATTAATGGCCCCCGCAGATGGAATCAGCTTCCAGAAGAGATCAGATGTGCTAAAACATTAGTCACATTTAAATCCAGACTCAAAACTCATCTGTTTAGCTGTGCATTTACTGAATGAGCTCTGTGCAATGTCTGAACTGATTGCACTGTATTCTACATATAATCGTTTTCTATTCTATTCTATAAACTGTTTCAATTCATTTTAAATAAGTTTAAAAAGTATTTAAATCTCTTGTTTTATTGTTGTGATTATAATTTTAATGATTATTTTACTGCCTTTTATGTAAAGCACTTTGAATTACCATTGTGTATGAAATGTGCTACAAAAAAATCTTGACTTCTGTCCTTTTTAAAAGGAGATCAACCTTAGTTCTGTGCTCCAAAGCATTAAGAAATTACAACCATTTCCCTAGCTAGGACCACGCCACAAACAAGCTATGAAGCTGTTAATTGAACAGAGAGTGGGGAAGAGTAGAAAGAGGATGAAGGGGTCGAGGGAATGGGATGATGGTCAGGTTGATCAGGGCATCTTGAATTGATGAGAGAGAGAGAGAGAGAGAGAGAGAGAGCTCAGAGAGACTCGGGGTGGGGGTACCGTCTCTAGCATATATTTAGGCCAGACAATGAGGACCCCCTGATACAACCTGATAGAAATATAATGTGGGATAAGGTTGGCTGAATGGATGAGAAAAGGGAGGGAAGGGTGGGTTCGAGAGAACGAGGTGGACCTTATATATATGGAGTTTTTTAGAAGTCAGGTGATTGTTTGGGGCGCGCCCCTGCTCCCGAACATCTTTTAGGGTTAAGCATTGTTGTATATATGTATTGTTTTGGCTTGTCCAGATCTTCACACTTTTCTCTTTTTTTTTTGGCCTGGAGGTGAGATGAATTATTTAATTGTATCTTTTTCTGAGATAACACAATGGTCAACAAAAATATTTCCACAAGACTGACCCACTGCTGTCACATTTTTTACCACTTGGTGGCAGTGTTTACTTTTTTTACGTGATTGCAAACTACTGCTCTCGTTGTTTTCATCCCAGTTTAGGAGCACACAAGAGGGGGATGATGAAACCAGTGGTGTTTGTTTTAGTGTATGGTTTCTGTTCTCAAACAGCTAAAATGTTTGTGTAAAAAATTGTTTAAATATATTTTCTCCCCATATTTTTTCTTGGCCATTCTCTCTCTCTCTCCCTCTTTCTCTCTTTGTGTGTATATTAAATGCAATTAAAAATATATTTCCCCCTATACATTTAAATCCAAGAAGATACATACACATATGTCACATCTGAAGAAAAATATATTTGTTGCCTATATCACTTGTGGACATTTAACGCTGTTTGCAACATATTTAGAGTATATTCAAAATATATTTTGGCCACTATATGTATGTGCGTGTGTGTGTGTGTGTTTAAGTATAGGTTAAAGTAAAAATATGAACTACCATTCTGGGAACCTGGGAACTGTTGGCTGCATCAGTCACAGAAGCCGTTTGGTTATAAAGGTATTAATTAGCAATGCTCTGTTATTCTGTTATTTTTTTGAGCAGAGCACATATAATAATAATGCGAATCCATGCGGACTCCTGTGATAAGCTCTAAAGACTTGTGTAATAATTAAACCGTGCAGCTGTTTCAATAGTTTGATCACATGATGTGTTTTGATTGTCCTGATTTTGAGCTATCTAGGGCAGAGCCTCTCATCCCCATCAGCCCTTCATCTTCATTTACTCATAGTACTCTGGGTACCATTATCAGTAATATTCACCATTAAAATAGAGATTCATTTTTCCCCCCATTCAATGATGTGAGTGTAAAACACACTCAGTTGCGAGCTTCCTTTCAAACTGAAGCTGTTTGAGAAACTGCATTTAATTTGATATCGGTTTAATTGGATGAGATGAAAATAGGACAGAGTGTTGTATTGTTATGGAGACGTGTGAGTGAGATGAAGAGCACTGCTTTTGAAAATTCATAAATATGCATACAGCCTCATCAACACAATTGAGAAAACATATTATCGCGCTGTTTGTTTTATATCCTGAAAATAACCTCATGTGTTAACTTGTGTTTGACACCCCCAATAAGTTATTTCAAAGTTGCATTCTCTGTTTTTCAAGATTTAACAAAGCAAAAGCAAAAACTTTCCCCACTGAGGTTCACAGACATCTGGCATTACGTCATTTGTTTGCAAATGGATGCTCTGCAGTGAATGGGTGCCGTCAGAATGAGAGTCCAAACAGCTGATAAAAACATCACAATAATCCACAGCACTCCAGTCCATCAGTTAACATCTGGAGAAGACAAAATTGTGTGTATTTGTAAGAAACAATCCATCATTAAGACATTTTTTTTTACTTAAAACCATTGCTAAAAATGGCTAAAATATGAGTCCATAATCCATAATAACACGTGAAAAAGTGTTCTGGTCTGAATCAGGAGAGAGATCTGCACAGATCAAGCAGCGTTTAAACAGCACTAAACTAATCTGTGGCTGGATTTTGATGTGAGAGACATCAGGAGATGCACTTTTTCACTGGAGGAAGTGTTATTATGGATTATGGACTCATATTTTGGACTGAAGCAACAGTTTTAAATTAGGGTTGGGCATCTTAATGATGGATTAGTTTCTCACAAACCCACAGCATTTGTTTTCTCAAAACATTAACAGATGGACTGGAGTGCTGTGGATTATTGTGATGTTTTTATCAGACTCTCATTCTGACGGCACCCATTCACTGCAGAGCATCCATTGATGAGACACTGATGCAATGCTACATTTCTCCAAACCTGATGAAGAAACAAACTTAAATGACCTGAGGGGGATCACATTTTCCAAATGTTTTCATTCTGTTCCTTTAAATCTGCTTCATGATTTTTCTTTATAGGCACAGCTTTAATTAAAATGTGAGCTGTACACATCTGAAATGGGCAAAAGTGGATATTAAGAAAGTTGTTTGTTTATGCATGGCAAACCCGAAGAGGCTCTTGCGTGATATTTCCTTTACCAATCGAACCATGGGGAGAGCTCAAAATGACATATTTCTGCAACAGAAATTTGGTTAAAAATTGCTTTTAGGTGCAAAAAAATCCCCCCCCCCCCCCCCCCGAAAACGGCAGTGCTATTCATCTTTAGTAAGTATTGCAAGATCTTGTTCTCATGGGCCTCACTAGTGCCGGCAATTACACGAGAACCACACACTTGAAAGCTGAAACTTGGTTTTGCTCATTCAATCAATGCTTCATGAGAAGAAACATTCATTAAAAAGCAATTTCAGTTTCTAATCCTGCCTAGATTAAAAATGTTGACAGAAAATGGCTGTTTGACTACATACTGTATTTCTACTACATTATTGTGGGAGGCATGCTTTAGTACTTCTTGTGTGCATTTTATTTTCTTATATTTCTCATTTTTTGTTTATTAAATTTCCTGTTTGTAAGCATGTGTACACGCCAGGGTTATTTTAATTAACCAAAACCCAAAGCATTAAAAACATTTTTGTTACTTGAAATACAATAAACTGCAACTGAAATAAAATAAAATGTAATAAAAACAAAACGTATTTAGCAGGGCCGTGCACAGACATTTTGAGGGGCAGTGGCCTAAACCAAAAAAAGGGGCACTAAGGGGGTGGTTGCTTGTTAACACAAATTATCCAGTTATTACAAAATGTACAATTCAAAAAGAAGACAGTACACGCTCAAATACATTTCAGACTTTATTGTAGAAGTTTTGATAGAACATCACAATTACAGATTACTGATACTTTTTTATATTTACTTGTTCCATTTACAGCAACACTTTTTTATTTGGTACTATGTCCTGAAATATCTTGATAACTAAATTTTTTTATGATTCATAATTACACATTGGTGATAATAAACTATTTACCATCCGTTTTGCATTTTGGTATTTACCTTTTCCTTTTACAGCAAAACCTTTCTATTTGGTACCATGTCCTGAAAGATCTTAATAACCTCATCTTTTATGATTGGGATGTCTTTTTCAATGGCCAGAAGCAGAAGATCAGAGAGTCGTTCTTGTCCACACGCATTACGAAGTTTTGTTTTGACCAGCTTCAACTTCGAGAATGAGCGTTCAACAGTGGCTGTTGAGACAGGTAGTGTTCCAAAGATTTTCAGCAGCTTGAAAAGTGTTGGAAACACAACATGAGCATCAAAATCCTTAAATGTTTCCAAAATTGCACGGGCACTCATTCTCTCTCTGTCTCTGTCTTCTTTTTTGTGAAGGCATTGTTTTTTTTTTTTTTGGTTGTCTTGTCTACAAAGTGTGCCAACAACAGAAAATGTAGTTATTTGTATTAGATCTGATCTGATCGACTAATTTCGCAGATTCAGCCACTGTCTTGCATAGCCTACCTGTTAATGCGACAGCTTTCGTGAACTGTCGTGTTCACAAGCGCCGCAGACACATACTGTGAGTGATGCTGCGGAGTGCGGAGCGAGCGGGAAAACCTGGAGCGGATTCGCGGAATCACCGGAATGCTTTGAGCGGAGCGGTGGGGAAAAGGGGCACCTCAGTCGATGAGGGCAGAGGGGCAGTGGCTCTGGCCACCGGGCCACCCCCCTGTGCACGGCCCTGGTATTTAGTTTTAATTTTGTGCAACTAAAACTGAAATGATGTATAAAAACTATGACTAAAATAAAATGACTCAAACTCTATCCAAAATTAAAATAAAAACAAGACAAAAACATAAAAATGAATTAAATAATGAAATATGAATACATTATAATAAACTAAAGTTTGTGCAAAAGATGTAATTTTTTTTCTGGATTTTTTATTTTATTTTATTTTTTATTGGGTAAATATTTTTGACCATATGGCAATAAAAATAGTTAGAATATAATAATAAATAATTATTCTAAGGATTATGAGATAAAAATGCATGATATTTGTTATAATGTGTTGTTTTTTGGTCTGAGGTACTGACGAGACATTTTTATGTTCAACATAAACTCAGTAAGACACTTGTTTGGGAAGAATACTATACAAGTATGATAATAATAGAGAACCAAACATGTACTTTACAACACAAGCCATTTCAATCCTAATCGTTAAGTTTTCTAGTGCATAATTACATGTAATGGCACTGTGATTTATGAAAAACCATCAACAAAACTAGTTGAAAAGCACAACATGTATTGTATTTGTAAGTATGCATGTGTAGTAGCTGCTGTTGCGATAAAAACACCATCGTTTGGACAGATAATCTACCTGTAGAACTTTAATGGGCACAAATACGAAACATAATTACACGCACTCAAAACTATTTCTCCGACGTAGAATTAATTGAGCAATTTACTTTGCCCATAATGCATGATATGGATAAATTATCTTTCATTATAGATGAACAGACCCATGGCTTGAAATGCTGAGGCCTGTTTAGTTTCATCTCAATAGCATCAGAGCACTTAATAAAGACGTATGAAGGATCGGAGATTATTAGACTCATTTGCCATTTACTGTTGCTGCTGGAAGCTCATTAAATACATTTTTCAGCATTAGCAGTAGTCTTTAGAAACACTAGGGAACAAACTGGTGAAGAGTGTTGAGCGATCTGGAGGTTTTCGTGACACAATGCATGTCCACATGTCTGTCCACGAGTCAAAACTGAAACTGCAAGCCTCTGAGTGAACAAATCCCCTTCCTTATCCTTACAGGAATAGTTACTCTAACTTGAAAACATGCTGAAAATGTGCTCACTCTCAGGTCATTAGGATGAGTTTGTTTCTTCATCAGGTTTGGAGAAATGTAGCATTGCATCAGTGTGTCATCAATGGATGCTCTGCAGTGAATGGGTGCCGTCAGAATGAGAGTCTGATAAAAACATCACAATAATCCACAGCACTCCAGTCCATCAGTTAACATCTGGAGAAGACACAAACAAATCCATAATTAAGATCCATTTAACTAAAATACCAATCCATAATCCCGTTCCTCCAGTGAAAAGATGAACATACTCTGTTGTCTCTCACATCAAAACCCAGACACAGATTTGTTTAGAGCTGTTTAAACACTTCTTGATCTGTGCAGATCTCTCTCCTGATTCACACCAGAACACTGTTTCACTGGAGGAAGCTTTATAATGGATTATGGACTTAGATTTTATTTACAAACATCTTAATGCTGGTTTTTGTTTCTGACAAACACACAGATTTAGTTTTCTCAAGACATTAACTGATGGACTGGAGTGCTGTGGATTATTGTGATGTTTTTATCAGACTTTCATTCTGACGGCACCCATTCACTATAGAGTGACCTGAGAGTTAGCATTTTTGGTCAACTATTCCTATATGAAATGATGGAAAAATTATTTTTTTTTTTATAGTAAATTACTGTTTGTCATGATAGGTAAAAATTGATAGCCTGAATGCACTGTAAGTCGCTTCGGATAAAAGCGTCTGCTAAAGGCATAAATTAAATTAAATTAAATTAAATTAAATTAAATTTTTAATTTAATTTAAACAAAATGTTACATTTTCTCAACTCTTCAAAATCCCAAACATGCAAAAGCTGTTTAAAATCACAAGTTTGTTATGAAATGTATAGCATCGGAGTTCTTATATGACAAATGCACTTGCATTACCCAACAGACACAGAATACATGATGCATTTAATACATTTCCATTGTGGTATACATTTCTCAATCTCACCAGATAGTTTCCTGTCACATGAAGATCACATGTATTAAAATAAAAATAGAAGCAAAAAAAAAAAAAAATTATATGCCAAGTGAAAGACTTTTCCTAAATTAAACATATTTTTTTAAATGAAACATTCGTTAAGTGTGGGAGAACTGTATGTTGGTGTCTTGTAAACTCACTCAGATATGTTTAAACATGTTGAAATCTGCTTGATGGGAGAGTTTTGAAGGCTTTAGCTGTACTCTTGTAGTTTTAACCCTGTCCTCTTTCTGTGCCTCTCTTCTGACCTATATGGAAACACTGAGAGAGGAAACAATAACCTGTTTTATGCACTATTGATCTTTTTGTGCATTTGCCCTTCATATCCAATTGGAAATCTGTCATATCCCATCAGCTATGAGCAATTACTAAGGAAGGATGATGCCGCCGTTCCTCTTGTTATTTCCACGAGTGAAAACATCCTGTTAGGCCAGAGTCAAATGAAAGAAACTTCCTGTTTACTTATTTATTTTCTCTCCTCAACTCACATCTCAGAGTGAAAGCACCTACAGTTTATGATGAATGTTTCATAGTGTTTTTTATTGTGCTGCGTTGTTCCCGTTCCAGAATTACACAACCTTCATATTAAATGTTTAACCCTGCATGCTTTGAGAACAGCCCAAACCAGTTTATTCCAGAGGCATGACACAATTTATGGATTTATGGATCTATTTGTCGTCAGTGTGAGCTTTGAATGACAGAACAGGACCATAAAAAAAAAAAAAATATATATATATATATATAATAATAATAATAATAATAATAATATTATATATATATATATATATATATATATATATATATATATATATATATATATATATATATATATTATTGTTATTATTATTTATATTTTTATTCTAAATACACTTAAATTGAATGCAATCTTAAATTCTAAATCTCTATATATTTAATAATTTCCTATTATTATTGCTATTATTATTTATATTTTTATTCTAAATACACTTAAATTGAATGCACACTTAAAATCTCTATATATTTAATAATTTCCTATTATTATTATTATTATTTATGAATAAATACATACATACACTTTTGACATCAGCACCAAGCGAAATCTTTTATTCTTGCCCTGATATTCTCTGTTGTATTATATTTCTGGTGTTTGTGTATTATGTCACTGTATTACAGTATTGTTCAAAATAATAGCAGTACAATGTGACTAACCAGAATAATCAAGGTTTTTAGTATATTTTTTATTGCTACGTGGCAAACAAGTTACCAGTAGGTTCAGTAGATTCTCAGAAAACAAATGAGACCCAGCATTCATGATATGCACGCTCTTAAGGCTGTGAAATTGGGCAATTAGTTGAAAGGGGTGTGTTCAAAAAAATAGCAGTGTCTACCTTTGACTGTACAAACTCAAAACTATTTTGTAAAAACATTTTTTTTTTTCTGGGATTTAGCAATCCTGTGAATCACTAAACTAATATTTAGTTGTATGACCACAGTTTTTTAAAATTGCTTGACATCTGTGTGGCATGGAGTCAACCAACTTGTGGCACCTCTCAGCTGTTATTCCACTCCATGATTCTTTAACAACATTCCACAATTCATTCACATTTCTTGGTTTTGCTTCAGAAACAGCATTTTTGATATCACCCCACAAGTTCTCAATTGGATTAAGGTCTGGAGATTGGGCTGGCCACTCCATAACATTAATTTTGTTGGTTTGGAACCAAGACTTTGCCCGTTTACTAGTGTGTTTTGGGTCATTGTCTTGTTGAAACAACCATTTCAAAGGCATGTCCTCTTCAGCATAGGGCAACATGACCTCTTCAAGTATTTTAACATATGCAAACTGATCCATGATCCCTGGTATGCGATAAATAGGCCCAACACCATAGTAGGAGAAACATGCCCATATCATGATGCTTGCACCTCCATGCTTCACTGTCTTCACTGTGTACTGTGGCTTGAATTCAGAGTTTGGGGGTCGTCTCACAAACTGCCTGTGGCCCTTGGACCTAAAAAGAACAATTTTACTCTCATCAGTCCACAAAATGTTCCTCCATTTCTCTTTAGGCCAGTTGATGTGTTCTTTGGCAAATTGTAACCTCTTCTGCACATGCCTTTTTTTTAACAGAGGGACTTTGCGGGGGATTCTTGAAAATAGATTAGCTTCACACAGACGTCTTCTAACTGTCACAGTACTTACAGGTAACTCCAGACTGTCTTTGATCATCCTGGAGGTGATCATTGGCTGAGCCTTTGCCATTCTGGTTATTCTTCTATCCATTTTGATGGTTGTCTTCCGTTTTCTTCCACGTCTCTCTGGTTTTGCTCTCCATTTTAAGGCATTTAAGGCAAGGCATCATTTTAGCTGAACAGCCTATCATTTTTTGCACCTCTTTATAGGTTTTCCCCTCTCTAATCAACTTTTTAATCAAAGTACGCTGTTCTTCTGAACAATGTCTTGAACGACCCATTTTCCTCAGCTTTCAAATGCATGTTCAACAAGTGTTGGCTTCATCCTTAAATAGGGGCCACCTGATTCACACCTGTTTCTTCACAAAATTGATGACCTCAGTGATTAAATGCCACACTGCTATTTTTTTGAACACACCCCTTTCAACTAATTCAACTAATTGCCCAATTGCACAGCCTTAAGAGCGTGCATATCATGAATGCTGGCTCTCATTTGTTTTCTGAGAATCTACTGAACCTACTGGTAACTTGTTTGCCACGTAGCAATAAAAAATATACTAAAAACCTTGATTATTCTGGTTAGTCACATTGTACTGCTATTATTTTGAACAATACTGTATATGTTGGACTGCAGCTAACTGAAGATGTCTATATAATCTCTCACCGCAAGCTCTTTAACTCCACTAATGTGCCTGATTGTGTCTCTCTAAGCCTCATTCTTCACATGTTATTATTGTGCTGTGTTACAGAGCAGCTAATCCAGAGCAGACCGTGTGTGTGCAATAATCGGACAGGCTGGATTTGAGGACTTTACTTAATGTGTCTTTTACAGCTAATCAGCTATTAAACGAGACGTTCTCAGAGGTCAGGCAACAAAATGGGCTTCTAAGTACTTTATTTGGGTCACTGAGGTGAGGAAGTGATGTACAATTAATATGTACAGTCTTTGCACAAGTTTCAAAGCCCTGCTTAAAAAGCCGGGAAATAAAGAAAAGGAAAAAAAAGCATTCATCTACTTTACAAGAAACTACTATATTGTCTGTCTGCTTCAAAATGTCATGCTTAATTCAATGTAACGTGCCAATTATTGGTGAAATTTAGCTATTTTTGAGGGAGAATTGTTCTACACCCAATTTTTCCGCACTTTTGAAAGAGATTTAACTTTTTTGAGAGACACTTAATGAGGATCTATGTGCAATTAGAAAAAAGTTTAACATATTTGAGAGTTTTTACACTGTTAGGTAGAAATATAAAAAATATAAACAAAAAACAAATTCTCATTCTAAACTAATTTACTTATTTTGTCTTTTACTAAATACATACAAACACATTGCTAATAACACCTATAAAAGAAACTAAATTAGTTTAGTACTTATTTACATAAAATGCATCATTTTGGTGAGTCAGCAACACACAAAAAGGGTTGGAAAAGACAGTACAAAATATACAAATATATATATAAAAAATCTTCATGTTAATTTAAGTCACACCGGCTGTTCTTAAATATATTTTCCTGAATTAAAAAACAAGAAAAGAATGGAAAAACACTTCCGTTTGTTGCATGTATCAAAAGCACTGACTGCTAAATTGCTGTGAAAGTTTTGCTTAGTCCGTCACTCTCACATTATCAGCTAAAATATCAGATTCGATGAACAAGACTGAACTCTTATCTGATGTTTAAAAAGTGGTAGCGACTTCAGATGAATCTGCACCCAGAAACACATCTTTGCCGGTCTCAGTCTGCTCTTGGACGCCCGTCGTTGCTCTTCTGGTCTGATGGGCCGAGTATGAGGGCAGCGTTCCTGTCCTGGAGAAGCTCTGAGCGGGGCGCTGTGTGTTCATCATGTTGGTGTTACTGTGGCTCTCTCTCCAGGAATGAGGAGAGACGTGGCTGGTGTTGTAAAGCGGTGCTGGTGCGAATCCGATGGTGTAGGCGCTGCCAGGCGGGATGTGCATGTTTCGGGTCTGGATAACCTGAGCTGTGCTCTTCCAGTCTCCTGCGCTGTTGAATGCACCTTACAGAGAAAAAGACAGAGGAATTTAATGCACTGAAAAAATCATTTCCATGGTCGTTGTTTTTTTTTTTTTTTTTTGCCTGACTCATGCTCATTTGTCACAATTATGCTGATGATATATTGTTCTTGCTTTTTTAGGCATGTTGCAAAACTTAATTATTTTTTACTCTTTGCCAGTAAATCAAGTTATCAAGAAAAAATATTTTAATAAAATGCAAAAAAAAAAAAAAAAGTTAAATAAAAAATAATTAAAAAAAAAGATTTTTTTATGGCTAAAATATATTTTAAATATATGATAAATATTTGTTGCAAACAGTGAAAGCCTCTTGGAATAAAATATATGGAGGGCAAAATATATTTAAAAAATGCATATTTCTGTTTTTATAAACATATTTCAAAAATAATAATGTTTATGTAAATATAAAATATTTTTGGCAATTTTTTATATTTTTACATACATACACACATATACATATATATATATATATATATATATATATATATATATATATATATATATATATATATATATATATATATATATATATTTTTTTTTTTTTTTTTTTTTTTTTTTTTTTTTTTTGCTTAATGAGAAATATCTAAACATTCTTAAATCAAGATACATTTTTTTGGGAAACAAAATGACTTAAGATTTAAATTCTGAAAAAAAAAAGTATTAAAAGTAAGTGAGTTTATGCTTTAAAAAAATCCACCAACAGTGTCAGAAAAATACACTTAATTTAAGGGAAAACAATATTTCCTGTGTTTTAAGGAAAACTCACTTAATTTCATTAATCATTCTTTCAGTCGTTACGTCATTTTGCATTTCAAGGAAATGTACAGCGATTTAGGAATGTTTAAATATTAGTAATAGAAAATAAAAAATATACAGAGTAAGAAAATCAGTGTTTGCAGCAAAGCCAACAATCTCAGAGAAGCCCCAGTGAAGCTGGAGGGTCAGATAAGTGTCCGCACCTCTGGCCAGCGGCTGGAAGGTCGTCAGGCCTCTTTTCTGAGCGGCTCCGCTGATGTCAGAGTCGCTGTCATTGAAATCACTGTCTCCTTTCCCGCTGTCCTTCACGCTCAGCTGATCTGTGTTGCTGGTGCCACTGCGAATACAATCACATCAGATCTGTCAGCCACTGAATAACACTCGATCAGATTATTGATATTCCACTGCAGAACAAAACACTATATTCACTGGGACATGACTAATAGACCAGCGCTTAACATTCGGTTCATGACCTGTTGTAGACTACACCCTGACAAAAATATGTGTATTTGTCAGCTGTAGATGCAAAACTAAAACAAGGCCCAAAAGTATATAAAAAAAATTGCATTCAAACAAGGAAATAATTGATATTTAAGCCTATAATGGAAAATAAATAACATTTCAGATGCAGTATTTACAGATGACTAATCAAATGCGAGTAAATAAGTGACACTGAACACGTGACTGATTTTTAGATTCACATTCATTCTCCAATTCATGATTATTTGTCACTAAAAGTTATAGAAACACTATCATGAAAAATAGAGGCATTTCAGATGCACCATTTCTCTGTGAATAATCAAAGGAAACTACATGAGTGTTACTGATCATGTGACTCTACACAGACACAGAATTAGCTATATTCATTTTCAAATTTATGATTATTTGTCACTCAAATCATTATGCTGATTATATAATCAGAATGTAATCATTTTAAATATTTTTTAGATAATTAAAAATAATAATGACATATTTTATCATAATATAACACTTTAATATATGAATATAATCATTTAAAAATAAATAAATACTTTAAAATAATAATTACATATTTTTTCACTTTAATATTTTAATATATTAATTTTTATTATTTGAATAATTTAAAATAATATATTTTTAAAATAATATAACACTATATTATATATATATATATATATATATATAAATTTCTATTTTCTATTTTGATTGTTATTAATGTATGGTCAAGCAATTAAATGGGAATTGTCTAGGTAGACAAATAAACCAGACAAAAAATAAATAAAAATAAAAATAAAAATAAATTTGCAACTGTTCTTACCTCCTTTGTAGACAGTATCTTTCATCTTGCCATAAAAATGTTTGCTCAAAAGGTTTGCATGGCAGGAACAGCTATGAAAACAAAAGCTCAAAGTTAGTATGCTGGCAGAAATGTATATGTGCATCAAAACAGCAGCCAAAATCACTCACCTTTTCCTCAAAATCCATGCTTTTATCTTCATACAGAGGTTGCATTGAATCGCCTTCACTCCTGAGGAAGGCATTGGGGCCTCCATAAATGTCTGACCCGCCAGAGTTGTTCTTGGAAAGCGGGGTTGATCCATACAGGCCATCTCTCCCAAAGTTTCTTCGCCTTCGTTTGATGGAGCAAGTCACGGTGAGGATGACAATCGCAGTCAGCAACAGCGCACAGCATCCAGCGAAACCGATAATCACTGCAGTCCACACGTCAAACTCTAGAGTCTCTTCATCCTTGGATCGGAGTAAAACAACCACCTGGTCCTCTTGAGCACCTGTGTCTGTCACCACGAAGCGGACGCTTGCTGTGCTAGAAAGCGACTCTCTTCCATTATCAGCGACCGAAACTTTAATCTGTAGGACGTCTCCACATTGCGCAGTGAGTTTTCGTGTCAAGACGATTTCGCCGCTGTTTTTATCAACTGAGAAAAGTTTAGCATCGTCTTCTAGAATATGGAAACTGATCTCGCCGTTCACACCGCTGTCTTCATCTTGAGCCGTCAATTTTAACGCTAAATAGCCGCTCCGAGCGTTAAAGGGAATCGGGACGTCGGCGGAATTGTTTCGTAACACCGGATATGTGAAATACGGGAAGTTGTCGTTCTCGTCCACCACGCGGATATGAATTAACGTCGTGCTCGATAACGGCGGGAAACCTTTATCGCTGGCTTTGACCGCGAACTCGACTTCTTTCAGCGTCTCAAAATTAAACGATCTCAACGTGTACAGCGAGCCAGAATGAGGATCGATGGAAACGAATGTAGAAATCAGCGAACCGTCTGGCGTTTTGCTGTCGATTAGGCTGTAGGAGACTTTTCCGTTTTTCCCAACGTCGAGATCGCGTGCGACCAGCGTGGTCAGGTACGACCCGGGAATGTTGTTTTCTACTACTGAGACGTCATAGACGGCTTTGCTGAACATCGGTGCGTTGTCGTTCTCATCTGTGATGCGAATGGTATAATGTTTAACCGTTTTAAACGGAGGAGTTCCTAAATCCTCGGAAATCACAGTTAGGTTGTATTCTGGAATGGCTTCTCTGTCCAAAGTCGTTGTTGTTACGATCATAAAAGTGTCGCTGTAGGCTTGTTGCAGCTTAAAATGCTCGTGTCCTTCTAAACTGGTCTGGACGTAGCCGTTGGGACCCGAATCTGCGTCTGAGGTGCTAATAAGAGCTACGAAACTTTCTTCGGCTGCGGATTCGGTGATGAACGCGACTCTGTCGCTGGTGGAAGTCATTGGTTTGATGTTAATCTCCGGCGCATTATCGTTCACATCAACGATTTCGACAATAGCGCGACAGGTGGATGATATTGAATTGGCGCCCAAATCGGAGGCTTGGATGTGCAACTCGTACGACTTTTTGGTCTCATAATCGACGGAGTCTTTGAGGGTCACTTCTCCGGTGATGAGATCGATCTGGAAAACACGTGTGACTTCGCTCGGGGAGCCTTCGATGAAGCCGTACACGACTTCTCCGTTGATCCCGGCGTCGGGATCAAAAGCGTGTACTTTTAGCACACGTGAGCCGATGGGTGAATCTTCGCTGAGCTGGACTTTGAGTGAGTTGTGTTCGAACGTCGGGCTGTTGTCGTTAAAGTCCAGCACTCGGATGTAAACCGTCATAGAGCCAGATTTCGCTGGCGTCCCGCCGTCAGTCGCCGTCACCTCGATGGTATAAAACTCTTCGGTTTCTCTGTCAAGCGTCTTGATCAAAACAAGTTCAGCTGACTTTTCTCCATCCTCACGAGTGCTGACTTCAACAGCGAAATGGCTTGTGTGTGAGATTTGGTAGCTTTGCACATAGTTGTCTCCGACGTCGCGATCCACAGCGACGTCCAGCGGAAATCGTGAGTTCAAAGGTGAGTTTTCTGATACATCCAAATGCGTTTCGTTGCGTGTGAACTGAGGTGAATGATCGTTAATGTCTTTTACCTCGATCTCGACATGAATGAGCTGGAACTTCTCCTTTGAAAAAGCGACAACGTCAAAAGTTATAAGACACCGTGGAGATCGGTGACAAAGCTGCTCTCGGTCGATGACTTCTCCCACTGTTAAAAGCCCGTCGATTTGTCTCATGTGAATGACGGAGTTTGTCTTCTGTATAAACTTGAATGATGTCTCAGGATCCTCCGCTGGGTCTATTTTCAGGTCTTGAGAAAGGTTTCCAATCTCTGTTCCAGGTGCGTCTTCCTCAAACGTGAAGTACTTCGTTGTTGTGCAGCTGACTTTGCAGATCAAGCACAGAAGCACGAAGTAACTGCAGTAGAGCTTCATATCTGCAAGAAGAACAACAAACAAAACACTTAAAATGAAACGTGAGAATAAAAGCCCTTCATTCAGTCATCACTAGTTCTGCTTGCAGCAGATTCTGGTCTCTCCAGCTCCCACCTATCACATATAGGTCATGGTATATGCAAATTAGCCCTTCTGCTGACCAATGAACACTCACACACTCACAAATCCCCTGCTATGGCTCTCTATTGGGTAACAGCTATTTCACACCCTGCCTGTTGGAGACCTTTATAAACAATACTCTATTGTTTCAGGTCAGACATGCACTACCAGTCAAAAGTTTAGACATTCTTCACTGAATGTCATTTATTTTTTATGCTCTTAATATCCTTTAATCTTATAGGATTCTGCTCAAATGCATGACATTAGTTTGGTAGACTTAATGTAAACTGTGGATTTCTTTAAAAAGCTAAACCTGTAATAATGAAAAAAAAAAGTTTTAGTTTAGTTCTGTCAAACATTATTAGCTAAATTACAAATAAAACTTGAAATGTTTAACAAAAAATACTATATATATATATATATATATATATATATATATATATATATATATATATACATACAGACTTTTAATGATACAAAAGATTTATATTTTAAAATGAATGCTGTTCTTTTAAACTTTCAGAGAATCCTAAAAATTTCTATGTATCATGGTTTCCACAAAAATGAAAATAAAATATTTTCAGAATTAATAATAATCAAAAATGTTGCTTGAGCAGCAAATCAGTGTATTATACTGATTTCTGAAGATCATGTGACACTGAAAACTGGAGGAATGATGCTGAAAATACAGCTGTGCATCACAGAAATAAAATACATTGTAATAATTTTTCACAATATTACAGCTTTTACTGTATTTTTTATCAGTTTGATCAGTATTTAGTATTTTGATCAGCCTTAATGATACCTCTTTCAAAAACAAATCTTTACACACACAATATTATATATTGGTGACATTATAAGCATTTGAAAACATGACAGAAACAATATTTTGCTAATGTTTTCAAAGTTAACTGACTTGCACTCTTATTAAATGAATCACAAAATCAAATCTGTGCACTTTTCCATCAATCGATTTCCTGAGAAAGCGTGAGCCACGCATACAAATGTAATGCAATTAGGGTTTGTTTTCCAAACAGTTTTTTTAATTGTTTGCCAAGATAAAGGTAATGAGGGTCTATTGATTGGTCTTGGTCAGAGATGAACAGACTGCATAGATAAAGGTGTTAACCCTTTGAAGAGCGAGACCTTCTCCACTTGGCCATTTGGGGTGTGAGGTGTGAAATACGGCACACCCTCAAAAGTCTCATTCATGCTAACGGGCTTTTCTCAGCTCGACACAAATGCAGACCATTTGACAACTGAAACAATTTAACTCTGATACACATGTCTGTCTGGTTAACTTTAGTCAAAGGTACAAGCTCTCGCACATTTCCAGTAGCTCATCTCAATGAAAAACTTAAAAGAAATCAAAAGCACGATTGAACTGTAGCTCAGTTAAGAGCAGTTCGATGAATAAAGCGATAGCATTGTCTGAGAATATAATCTAGCTGTTTAGTGAGCTCCGTCTAATATGATTGCCAGCATATGGAGTCTGAAGTGTTGCAGAAATCTGTATCTTGACATCAGATTAATGCCAAACAAAAGGCTGTGAGTAATCTGAGAGATGGAGATTAGTCTGTAAAGCAGTGTCTGATCTCTGGCAGTAAATAGTAGCATGACTCTGCGACTGGAGTTTAATCGCTCACCTAAACCTGCTGAAGAAAATCCTTACTGTGTTATTCATTTATATTTTGCAAAGTTTATCATGCACTGTTTAATCATAATGTTTATTTTTTTTTTAATCTAACCATGAATTGTTACCCATCCAGAATGGATGCCACTTCTCTAACCTATAGATATAAATATAGACAAAAACCATGAACAAAACTCACTATAAAATAGACATGAAAAAGATTAAAGGCACCTACCAAAAAATCAAACTGGCTATTCCTCTTAAACTGTTTAATATCATCCTTAGTGCAGGTGTATTTCCCAGCACCTGGATCCAAGGTCTCATCAACCCAAATCATAAAAGAGGAGACAAATTCAACCCTAATAATTATCACTGAATATGTGTAAACAGCAACTTAGCTAATCTCCTTCATTACCTTACTAAAAGAAATGTCAAATCGGCTTCCAATCAAAATACCGCACATCAGACCATATATACACTCTACATACCCTAATTGACACAGAAACCAAACAAAATAATGAAATCTTTTCATGCATTGTTGACTTCAGAAAAGCTTTTGACTCCATCTGGCATGAGGGGCTTTTACTTCAATTAATCCAATGCGGCATCGGAGGAAAAACATACATCATCATTAAATCCATGTACAGTATTTACAAATTGGCAGTTAAAATTGAAAACAGACACACAGATTTCTTCCCCTTTGCTTTAGCCCTACACTGTTCAATATTTACATCAGTGAACTAGCAAGAGTCCTAGAACAGTCCTCAGTACCCGGTCTAACCCTAATAGACACTGAAGTTAAATGCCTTCTCTTTGAGGATGATCTGGTGCTGCTGTCACCCACTAAAGAGGGTCTCCTGCACACCTTCTGTCAGACATCTTCAGTTAACCTTAAAAAGACTAATAAATAAATAAAATTATGATATTCCAAAAAAGGGCCAGTTTCAAATGAATAAACATACTCTAAGAACACAAAAAAAAAATCACACATTTCTCAGAATAAACATCAGTAACACAGGAAACTTTTACAAGGCTGTGAACGACCTGAGAGACAAGGCACGAAGAGCTTTTTATGCAATCGAGAAAAATATGAAACTTGACATCTCAATTGGAATCAGGCTAAAAATAATCCAATCAGTTACAGAACCAATCACACTCTACGGATGTGAGGTCTGGGGTCCACTCACAAACCAAGACTTCACCAAATGAGACAAACACCAAATAGAGACTCTGAAGGCAGAAATCTGTCAAAATAATCTTTGTGTACAATGAAAAATTCCACACAATGATTGCAGAATTCCCACTAAAAATAATTTAAAAAAGCCATTTACAATCCAAAACCCTAGCTTGACTAAATCAAATCATTAAAACACAGAAAGAGAAATATCTGAAACACTTGACAGAAGCAACAGCTCAAAAAAGTTAATTAAAATGCTATCTGTCTCTAAACAGAGAATATAAATAGGCAGAATACCTAAACACAGACCCTAAACTAAGAAAAGCGCTGAGTATGTCCAGACTCAGTGACCATAGCCTCACTATAGAGACAGACAGACACAGACAGACCTGGCTGCCAGAAGAAGACAGATTGTGTCCACACTGCACACAACATCAAGTGGAACAGACTGCACTTTTTAACAAAATGCCTTTATTATACACAAATTGGGGAAACATTCTTCCCCCAATTCAGAAACCAGACTTCAACCAGATACAGCAAAAGGACAAACTGCCGTACATTCTGGGAGAAACCTGAACAAGCTCTAACCTGACTGCAAGCTGCATCAAGTCCTGCCATGATAAAAGAACAAGCAGTAGAACAGAACCGCAAGAAAACACTGTACAACACACACAAACCCAGTCCTTCTCCTGTCTTTTTACAGTTTTTCTCAGTCACTTTGGTGCATTTTTCAAAACAGAAATGAAATTTTCAAAACTACTTGTACAACCTCCACATCATCTAGTCATTAATACACATCATAAAACCAGTTTCTCATTCTTTTGAACAAGTTGCGATTGCTATTGTACATTCATACAATTGATTATGCACATTTATCTGCGGTTTCCTACATTATCAGTTGCTAATGTCATGTTGCTCAAAATGTATTATACAGTTTTCTGTGCAATAGTCTTACCCCCCAAAACATCTAGTCTTTAGTTCATCGTATAAGTCATTAAATGCAAAATGGTTAATCTAGTTGTCATAAACTGCCAAGCACACTTTTTATTTGTATTTTTACACACTATTATTAGATGTTTTGTCAATTTGGCATTAATTGTGCAAGTGAATCTTTACTAATGAAGAGAATGTAGATGATAAACCAATGATAAACCATTTCTCTGAAATAGCTCAAAGGTTCATCTCATGAATCTTCAGTAGGAAAGCTTATACTGTATAGACAAAGGACAACACAAGAGTTACACATTCTGAAAATTGAATTATTTTCATCTTTGTTCCCATATTTCCTTTTCTATATCACAATGGCATTGTAAAAGTATTTTTTATTTTTTTGGTCAGACCACTAGTAAAAGTGTAACTGGGAATTCTATCCAGTCTCTTTCAATCAACATCCCACATACAGTAATGTGTAAATGTGTAGTTTTGAAATGGATATATGGCATACATAAGCATATGGCATATTGTTCAATACAGTAGTTTACATCAGAACATCCCTCCACTGTTAAATTGACAACATGACTAAGCAATTTGACTGTCTTATCCGTAAACTATGACACAAGGACTTGTCATTCTGATGGCACTGACATGTTCATTGACACAGATATTTATTTTTGAGAGATGAACTAAGGATTTTGAGCAAGAGACTGGCTTTTGCAGGTCATCCATTGTGTTTTGATATTTGTACGAGTTGTTTTGAGAAATGCACTTACTGTTTTGCAAATCTCAAGAATGATTAGAGAAATGTACCAAAGCGACTGAGAAAAACTGTATTAGTACTTTCAGTTTACTGTATACAGATATATAGACTGTATATGCTATATACTTTTATTCTTATGTATATTTGTGTTAAATCTCTATTTAAATGTCTCTATTTCTATGCTTTGGCAATCTAAATATACATTTTATACCATGACATTAAAGCTACTTGAATCTTGTTAGATAGACAGACAGACAGACAGACAGACAGACAGACAGACAGACAGACAGACAGACAGACAGACAGACAGACAGACAGACAGACAGACAGACAGACAGACAGACAGACAGACAGACAGAACAGACAGACAGACAGACAGACAGACAGACAGACAGACAGACAGACAGACAGACAGACAGACAGACAGATAGATAGATAGATAGATAGATAGATAGATAGATAGATAGATAGAAATGGGTGGATAGATAGATAGATAGATAGATAGATAGACAGACAGACAGACAGACAGACAGACAGACAGACAGACAGACAGATAGATAGATAGATAGATAGATAGATAGATAGATAGATAGATAGATAGATAGATAGATAGATAGATAGATAGATAGATAGATAGATAGATAGATAGATAGAAATGGGTGGATAGATAGACAGACAGACAGACAGACAGACAGACAGAGATAGATAGATAGATAGATAGAGAGAGAGATAGATAGATAGATAGATAGATAGATAGATAGATAGATAGATAGATAGATAGATAGATAGATAGATAGATAGATAGATAGATAGATAGATAGATAGATAGATAGACAGATAGATAGAAATGGGTGGATAGATAGATAGATAGATAGATAGATAGATAGATAGACAGACAGACAGACAGACAGACAGACAGACAGACAGACAGACAGACAGACAGACAGATAGATAGATAGATAGATAGATAGATAGATAGATAGATAGATAGATAGATAGATAGATAGATAGATAGAAATGGGTGGATAGATAGATAGATAGACAGACAGACAGACAGACAGACAGACAGACAGACAGACAGATAGATAGATAGATAGATAGATAGATAGATAGATAGATAGATAGATAGATAGATAGATAGATAGATAGATAGATAGATAGATAGATAGAAATGGGTGGATAGATAGATAGATAGATAGATAGATAGACAGACAGACAGACAGACAGACAGACAGACAGACAGACAGACAGACAGATAGATAGATAGATAGATAGATAGATAGATAGATAGATAGATAGATAGATAGATAGATAGATAGATAGATAGAAATGGGTGGATAGATAGATAGATAGATAGACAGACAGACAGACAGACAGACAGACAGACAGACAGACAGACAGACAGACAGACAGACAGATAGATAGATAGATAGATAGATAGATAGATAGATAGATAGATAGATAGATAGATAGATAGATAGATAGATAGATAGATAGATAGATAGATAGATAGATAGATAGATAGATAGAATGCACTAATGTTCTGAATGAAGGACAGTTCTCAGATCTGGCATCTCATTGATGTTGCTCCTGTCGTTACGTGTGTAACTCCCCCCTGAGACAGCAGTAATACTCAACACCTACTGGGTGTCTAAATCCTGGATTTGAAGCCGTTTGACAGTTCACACCAGCCAGTTACAGAAAATTAGTTGTGTGCTGCAAAGAGGCTTACAATAAAGTGAAGCTCTGCTGTTCATCTGCGATGCATCTGTCACCGACAGGCTGAAACGTCACCAGTCTGAGAGGTGCTTCAAAACTAAAAAGGGAATCAAAACGTTACATGAACATGCAGAAGCAGTTTAAACATTAACACACTGACTGATCGTAGTCAGTTAAGCTGGATTGTTACATCTTAGTTAGAGATTGTGTCTGGGTTGCATGCACTCTTTGTGAAAGAGCAAGAGAAAACTCATTAACCCTAATGGTTACTGTTCTTGTTTTTACCGTGTTTTATGACAGCTTCAGACAGCGCACATTCTCCGGATTAGACCAATAGTGTTTGCCAGTAAGAAGTGTGATTAAAGAAAGATCACAGCTTGATTAAGATGTGTTTGGTGGGCCTAAGAGTATTACTGAGTGCTAACAAGCCAGGCCATCTGTTGTGCTATTAAGATGTTTAACTGTAATCAAGAGAAGAAACAGTTTGGCAGGAGATGCTTCAGCTTCACTTGCTTTTGCATGATATATTTGCATATGTACAACCGCACACTGAAATAAGACTGCACGCTGAGATGTGAAGAAAGGAAAGAGAAAAATGCTTTTAATGGGAGCTCAGCCATCCAGAGTTTGTGGAAAGTTAAAAATCTGCATAGTCACACGTTTGTTCAACATATGATCACATGCCAAGATCCCAGCAGGAATAATCTGTGTCCTAGAAAGAAACTGGATGAAGTGTGATCATTTCAGAAGCATTTCCTCTTATTATTAATGTTGAAAACTGTTTAGATAAAAAAAAAAAAAAAAAAAAAGATTTTATAAGAAAAAAACAAGGAAATTAAACCTTTTATTCAGCAAAGGCACATTATATTAATAAAAAATGACTGTAAATACATCTATTTCAATTATATTTTTTATTTTGTTCATTATATGATGTACCACAGTTTGCACAAAAAGTAAGCAGCAGAAGTAATAAGATTTATTAACGTTTTGCACCAATAACAACTGAGCAGCAAATCAACATAAGAATGATTTCTGAAGATCATGTGACTCTGAAGACTGGAGGAATGATGCTGAAAATACAGCTGTGCATCACAGAAATAAATTACATTTTAACACATATTCATACAGAAAACAGTTATTTTAAATAATATTCTACAATTTTACTGTATTTTTGATCAAATAAATGGAGCCTTGGCGAGCAGAAGAGATTTATTAAAAAAAAAATATATAATAACATTATTCCATAATTCTGATCAAAATTATAAAGTTTTGGACACTTTAGTTGCACCAAAAATGTCTGAATTTAACAAATCGATACAAATCAGCAAGCATTTAAAATAAAAACACCTGTTTTGATATTTTTTCTAATGCAATTACATTTTAGCATCCAAGTTTATTTTCCATGCACTTTGCATTTATTTCTATTGCACTTTTCACAATAGCCTACATGTTGTTTAAAAGCAGCTTTCAGTTTCTACATTACAAATAGAAGTATTCTGTGTCAAAGTAGCATCCATACGGCATTAATCTCCAAATCATTTTAACGCCACACACTCATTAAAGCAAAAAAATGAACACAGCAAAGCAATGGTTATATGGTGTGATAATAATGATTGCAATATAAGGAAAATGTGGCGATTTTTAGGCAAACATTAGGACAGTTATCTAACAGCGCTCTTTAGAGCTGCTATATCTGTCCGTGTGCATGTCTTCACATTTTGTTGTGAAACATTTGCAGTGTTTTCACCATGTGTCACATTTGTAGCATTTGCACACATAACAGCAAATGGAAAGATGCGTTGAAGCACACAATGCATTCAGAGGTCATTTTTGCTTTGTTGTGATAAGGCTTATGCTAGTGTATGATCCAAATGGGTGGCGGTATGTGTGTGTGTGTGTGTGTGTGTGTGAAGCAGCTGTAAGGGTGTAAGAGACCGGAGCGATCAGTGTTTTCCTTCACACCTTCAGCGCAGACTGAGAGACGTCGTTTCCACACCAGACTGTTTGACACTGATGCATTCAGCAGTCAGTACCACGTCAAGCAATATTTAAGGAACAACAAACATTTTTTAAGTAACTAATAATCTTAATTTAAATCAGAACCATCTCATATGTTCATCATGATTCAGCGACACATGGATGTGTGGATGTGACAAATCAGATTTGTGGCTTTTAAAAAGGATTTAAAAATTTTATTTTAATAATAAAAAGCGAATGAAAAAGATGAGTGGCTTAAAACTCCCTAAATTGAATTATTCGTTGGTTAGCACCCCTTAGGTTCACTTTAATTTGAACTCATTTGTTTCCATATATTTTTGGTATTTATTTCATAGTTTGTTTGCTTGTTTATCGCTTCACACCTTCTTAGCTCTGAATACGTTTAATAAAAGTAAAACAAAAGATCATGCTGATTATGTGTGAGTGAAACTGATCAATATTTTCCAAAATATTAATTGTCTAAGACTTTCTGAGCATCATAAAGAGGTGATCTTGCCATATCATAATAAGACCAAATTATTGCTCTTTTATTAGCCTACAATTTTCTTAAAGTCTTATTTTATCTTCACCTTTTCAAATGAAACTTTTTATAATATCTGGATTTTTTTTAATTATGTTTAGATTAAAACTAATTGATGCTTAGTTCAGGTATTTAAAAACATGTTTGTCATAGAAAAGCTGCATTCAAGTCGTAGCATATATTTTGCTATTTATTATTATCATTTTACACTATGATATATATATATATTATATATCTTTTCACTGTATATATGCTTCTTGGACAAGTAAAATAAAAGATAATGGAAAAAAAAAAAATATTCAAATGCTGACTGTGTGTGTGTGTGTGTGTGTTTGAACCCAACCATTATCTTCAAGGTTTCCGAATATATAATTATGACTTTCTGAATCATGAATATCTTACAGATGTAAAAAAGACCTTGACATGTCATAAAAAGATCAAATTTGTTGATATTTTAAGAAAATGACTGACCTTGATTCAAAAGCATGGAATGTTGTGGGCCTCTATGATGATGTCATTTCCTGTTCTCTGCATGTCTAGTCACATGACTAAATGTTGTCTATACCAAACCCAATTTTATTTTGGCAGACAAAAACATTAGCTAAATGTATTTATTTATTTATTTGTAATTTATTTCTATATTTTAAGCATTTTTATTACACTTTTTATAACAAAATCTGAACTTTTACTCATTATATATATAATATGTGAGTGACTGGTGAAGTATGAACAAATCGAACTGAACAGATCACTAGATGAAGCTTTATGTTTTTGAACAAAGTCTCACCAAGGGTGCTTTTATTTGATAAAAAAAATACAGCAAAATGTGAAATATTATTATGAAATTCTGATTTGCATTGAAGAAATAAACTACATTTTAAAATATATTCACATAGAAAACAGTCATTTTTAAATTGCAATAATATTTCCATTTTTTATTTTTACTGTACTTTTTTAAACTTGTCCAGTGGTGTACATATGTGTTAAATTTACTAAAAAAGATAAAAAAATAAAAACAAAAGCCTCACTTTTCTGTCAATTTAGAGTTTCAAAACATAACTGAAATACAATATTCAGTAGACGTCTCGTCTTGTTTACACCATTCAAGATGTAAGCACTACCAGATTTGGTGGCTTTCTATAATTATATGCCTGAGCTGTTAATTATTGAATGAAACATTGTTCAGTAATAGTCTGTGTTTCTAAAGACGAGCTCATCTGGGCTGTTTCTGCAGATCGATTGGCAAGTCGAAGACTGGTTTATTTGTTGTGGAAGTGAAATCAGAGTTTAGGAGTTAATGAAATGGCACTCCTTCAATTATTATAGGATTGAATTCTTCCTGTGGGACGTGGGGATGTTTTTCTCATCTTTCTGGCTCTCTGTTCTTCATCTAACGGCAGGAATAGATTCGCAGGCGTGCTGAGAAACCTCCAAAAGCCAGAGCTGGAATATCAAATCTCTGGCTTGTCACACACTGTCAGCAAGAGAAAGTCGGAAAAGATTTGCTAAGCAAAGACCAATTACAGTAATGAAATGCATGACATATTTTTTTCATTATTTAATGCAAAATTAATTAGTCTATTAGGATACACTTGAATTATACACACGTTCTCTGTAATTGGCTCTCGATGGAATTATAACCGCAAAAGCAGATGTAGGCCAGCTGAATACAGATGTATAATGTGATATCGCTCAAAGCCCTGATTGCATTATGGAGCTGAGACTGCCATCAATTTTGTATTGAATATTTAGAGCGCAGGAGCAAATTAAAAGAGACTCTTTCATATGGGGGATATGAGAGATGCTGTCCCATTTTCCTGTGCGTTCTCGCACGTATCGCCTGTTGTGCATCATATAAGCGTCTCTTTTGGCACGGGCTGGGCCTGTTGTCAGCTCCGAGCCACTCAAAGACTGACTGAACGGGCCGCGGAGACACAGAGATGGGGAACACACAAGTGAGAGAGAATAGAAGAGACAAAAGAGATATGAGATATTCATGTTACCCCTTCAAGGACCATGCATATATTAACATATCAATTCTTTTAAAATCAGGAACTTGGCAAATCTAATGAAAAATGCCATGTTCGGTTCACAGGCCTATTTCACCCCACAACCCCCCACCCACAAGAAATCACATTTTGCATAAAAGCCTATTTTATGATTTTTTTTTTTTAAATGGGCAAAAAACAAACAAAAACAATAATTATTTATCATTATATATGTAAACTGAACATAAAGATATGTATTATTTATTTATTTTAAAAAATACATGTGAAAGTTAACAAAACAAAACAAAAACATAAATTTGTGTTACCTTTACAAGGACAATGCATATATTAACATATATATATATATATATATATATATATATATATATATATATATATATATATATATATATATATATATATATTTATTTTTTTATTTTTATTTTTTGGGGGGGGGGGAGTGGGGGGGGGAATTTGGTTGGTATGCAAAATAAATTAAAGTTACTTCCTCATGTACCAATCATCTACTAACGTATAAATTCATCATATCACATTCATCCTTCATCATAGTTTACCATGAAAATATTAAATAAAAAATTCAATTTTTCATAAAATAATTTTTTACGTATAGACCGTATATTTAAAAAAACATGTTTAAATAATTTTAGCATTATGGCAATGAAAATATGATGGGGAAGTTGTCAAAACAATGCAATGCAAATCTTATTCAAAAAAATGTTAAATATTTTTTTATTATTTATACATTTGGGTTAAATTTGACCCAGAGATTTATTTTTTCTAAGCATTCACTTCATTACTTACAAACAAATGATTTTTTCTTTGACAGCTGCACTGCTTATTAAGTGTCCTTATATACTGAATGATTTTTACCTGTGATGATGATGATGATGATGATGATGAACTACAGGACACTGTAGAAGAGAAGAGCGCCATCTACATGTTTAAAGCATCAGCTCTATTGTCTCTTCAGTATGCACTGCTGAAAGCCTGAGATTTACACCACTTCACTATTTCTGAAGGCGCAGGGGAAATTGTTTCCAGAATATGTGAATTCACCTCTCACTGAGCACACGACATGACCAATACGCTGGCAACCGCTCTTAATAAAAGTGTAAGTCAAAATGTCATGTCGCAAATTACTTCCGATTTACTGAAAAAATTTGAATAATCCTATGTTCCTTATGAATATGGAAATACAGGCGGCTTTGAAACCCGAAACCCATAGTAGCAAAACATCCGACTGAACGCTTTAATCCCATTATACAGGCTAGATTTCATGCCTTCAAATTGCCTTTCACCACCTAAAGGTAAAGAAGCAGAATCTTTCACAAACATTTGCAATTGACAAAAATATGCACATTGCTGCTGACCTAATTGCTAGGCCACAGTTTACACACACACACACACACACACACATGCAAGAAGTTTGAGAACACAATAAAAATATACAGTTTAAAGATTTCACAAAAATGCATGCCACTGGCAAACCTTCTAATTTCATGGAAAAGAGTCATTTAAGAGCCGTGTTTATTATGTCTGTACCAGGCAGCTGTGCACATAAATGTCTTTTGGAAATAACAGACTAGCATCTGACCGTTTACAGAAGCAAGGCGATGTGAGAAAATGCTTGTGCCATTTAGTAGGATGTGCTCTGCATTACAACAGATCCAGTCTGAATGATGTCATGGCAGAAATGCTCGTGGGACACCAGTAGATGGCAATAGAAACAGAGGGGAACGGCTCGTCCTTTGTTTGGACTGAGATGTGAGAGGACACACTGACTGAGTGTTGAAGGACAAGTCAGGACTCTGCTTTGTTTCCACTGAACCTTACTTTCCTGTTCATGCATATTATGTGCAATCTTGTTTGTGTAATGTATATCTGATGTTCTGTAGTACATTATATGAGTGCAGAGACGATTAGTCTATATGCAATAAGTTCTCCATATTAAATGAATCATATCCGATTGAATGTTCTTATTCCTTTGTGCTCATTTTTGGTAAGAATAGACGTGTTTTCAGATCACGCGGGACTGTTGTGCCGGAATGCATTAGAGTAGAAAGAGAGAAGTGACATGGCAAATATTTCATTTCCCCATCAGATTGGGAACAACAGTTGGACTAAAGACGCTTCCCCTCCGTGGTGACAGCGTTCCACCCCAGAGCCTTCGTCCCAGCTGTCGCCCACATTTCACCACAGGAGCCCGGCGCATAACTCATCATCAAAAGATTTTATTCTTTCCCCCCTTCGTTCTTTTGCAGGAAATAATGCTGATCTCCTGCTCTCCGGAAACTGTTCTGTGATACTCGGAGTTGGCTTGAAGACGTTTATTCACAGAGCCTCTGCAAGCCAACACAGTTAAAAATATTCTTCAAAAAGGAACCAAATGCTGAGTTTAGGGGAAAAACAGCATCTGTGAGTGGTTTTGTTTCTCGCTGGCCATTTGCGAGCAGTTGTGAGGTTGTTTTGGGCAAGTACTTTTGTGCTGGAGACAGCTGAAACACACAAAAAACATTAACTTGTTCTCTCTTTCTTTACTTTTTTTTATGTGCATCTAATCTGGTTTAATTTGGCAGTGTCTACTGCAAATTTGTATGATAAATTGGTTGCAATGTTTGCTCAGTTTTAAGTTGCTTTGGACAGATGTTTCTGCTGAATGACTAACTGATGCTAGAGTTAAAGATAGAAACACTTTTTTTAATCAAATCTGTTTTTAAACATTGTTATACAAACACAACACAAAATACAGAACAATTACAACTTTTCCAGCCTAACATATGTCCTATAATAAAGTTCAAATAAAAATAATAATTGCAATAATAACTTAAAATATGTCAACAATAATATATATATATAGTATTAAATTACTGTTCTACATTATCTTGTAAAGAAATTGAATTGGGGCTGGGTCTATCAATTATTAAATACATCTACTTGTTCTCTAATTATTATAATTGTATCATTATTTAAAATCCCACATTATCTACTTGTTAACAAATTGTATAAAGGGAGTCCATGTCTTATTAAAAGCATCTACTTTTCTTCAGATTATAAATCAAGAACACATTTATATGCAAAACAAGATCCTATATTTGTGACCCTAAACCACTAAACCAGTGACACAGGTCTTTTTTATTATTGAGTTAATTTATACATAATCTGAAAACTAAATAAATAATATTTCCATTGATGTATGGTTTGTTAAGATACAATTTTGTGATGAGATAAAATATATATATATAATAAAATAAGGACATATTGAGAAAACCACTTTTTGCATTTTATTAATCAGAAATGAATTTTTGATATATTTACGTTAGGAAATTTACTAAATATCTTTATGGAACATGATCTTTTTGTTAATATTATGAATAAGATTGTATCTTTCTGTGTTGTATTTTAAAACTGTTAAAGTTTTAGTCATGTTTTGTATCTGCAAATTTTTGTGTTTTGGTTTATTTTTTGTTATTTCAGTCCTTCAACTGAAAAAAATATAATAAATAAATCAAAACACAAAAATGGATATATATATGCAGGGTTTGTGCTCTGTCCCTGGCTGTAAAACAAAGAAACATAAAAAGGAGCAGAAAGTGTAAATGAGAAATGATGTTGCAGGTGGATTTTATTCATCTCAGCTGCAGGCCAGAGGCCACCGCGCGCTCATTTCTTTCTTCGCTCTATCATTTATAAATGGAAAGACTTTTTTATGCACCTGCTTATCAGAACAGCCCCATCAAGAGAAGAAGTTATGAATATATTGAACAGCAGAATGAGGGGACTCTGATATGTATGTGTGGAGTGTTTTCTTAATATTTTAACCTGCTAGCTGTGTCTGTGTCCTCTGTGTCCTCCTTTCATTTCACACAGACTGTGCCGCTTTATTTGCATTCTTACGCAACCTCAAATTTGGGTTAAATCATCATTTCATCTCTGAGTTTATGATTACGTTCTGCAGGGGTGATGTATTTTTCAAGGCCAAACTCCTGTAACCAGTTCTTCTAGCTGTTTTTATTTTTTATTTTATTTTTTGGCTAAAAAAAGGTCTTTGGTAAACACAATATTTTTACTTAAATCATTATATGTAGTTATTATTTTAATTAATTAATTACAAGCGAGGAGTTAGGAGAGATGTTTCGAAACGCTAACGAAGCTTTGTTTCGCTACGAACCACTGAATCGAAGGAAAAGATTCGGACTTGTTTCGAAAGCTCCCAAGACACAACAGATATGGAAACAGAACCTATATGTTTCCAGATATTTTTTTATTTCTGTCTTTTTTATAATTCGTCATCTTTCATAATTTGCTGTGAGAGACGAAGCTTTCCGAAGCTCTGAATCAATTGCTTCGCAAAATGAAGCGACACTTGCTGGACAAAACCTTGGAAATGCAGGGAAAACTACGGTGACATGTAGGTTGTAACCCCTTTTACAAACAAGTTTCATGTTTTTATGGAAGTACAATCTATTAAATCTAATCTACAAATAAATAAGTGCCATAAAATGTAAAGGTTCTGTAAAAAACAGTGTTATTTTACTAATTTGTTGTGCTTGTTTTGTACAAAACAATTGGTCAATTCAAAGTCAATTTGTAATTATAAAACTAACATGAGATCAGTTAAAAAAAATATAATATTTTTATTAATACAAGAGGAAGTATATAATTCAGTAGCATCAGCTTTTAATTCTGGAAATATCCTTTCATTGCTTCCTGGAGAAAGGTGATTATTTATTCGGTGTATCAACCCATTTTAAAACAGCTTTAACCACTTGTTGAATTTTCTTTAAAGGTTGCAAAAAAGCACAAAGTCTTCAAAAGACACAATGTTTCCAGTATCAAAAAACAGATCCGTAACAAAAACAGATGTTCCTTTCAAACCACACGTACAAAAATAATGATTTTTTGAGACAATTGTTCCATAAAAGCATTTTATGTGGAGAAAAGTTGTGATGGGAACTAATTTTCCAAGCCAATAATCCTCGCTGGTGAAATTTAGATAATTTAACAGCTAACAGTCCTGAAAGAAAATTACATCTCGGAAGAAAAGATAACCCTCCGAGCTTTTGAAAGAGTCGTTGTGGAATAAAGAACCACATGGAATTATTATTATTTTTAGAGAATTTCTTAACCAATTACGTTTTGATGGTAAATGTTCATGAAGCAGTGTTTCAAAGGCATCTATCACTAGCTTCAAGGCAGCTCAATAGATCTGAGAGCAGAGCCTGTATGTGTTTATATGTACAGCCTCTTTCCATCACCGCTGTGACCTCTAGTGTTGGAGAGGTCATGTTGTCATCCGGCGAGCGAGAGAGATGTTGTTCTGTCAAGCCTCATCAGTC
This sequence comes from Carassius auratus, assembly GCF_003368295.1. Taxonomy (NCBI): domain Eukaryota; kingdom Metazoa; phylum Chordata; class Actinopteri; order Cypriniformes; family Cyprinidae; genus Carassius; species Carassius auratus. The sequence goes on along the minus strand of NC_039251.1, from coordinate 5,663,321 downwards.
CCTGTGTCCACTCTCTGCCTCTAGTTTTCTCTCCGGTTTTCATCTTTTTGTCCATTCAGCATTCAGCACTCACTCCGTTCGTAGATATCCACCAGACACATTTCTGAGAGTGATTATGTTTTCAATCTGCTCAAAGTGAGCTGAACTCTCTGCATGAGCGCTCTGGTCATTCTCAGCAGAACAAAGCCTTCTTTCTGATATTCATGCTTCCCCTGTTGTACCCTTAGCCGCTCTCCAAGAAACACACTGACATTCTGACATGAGAGAGGGAGAGAGAGAGAGAGAGAGAGAGAGAGAGAGAGAGAGAGAGAGAGAGAGAGAGAGAGAGATAGAGAGAGAGAGAGAGAGAGAGAGAGAGATAGAGAGAGAGAGAGAGAGAGAGAGAGAGAGAGAGAGAGAGTTCACTGGTACTGGCTGTGTTCATACTGCACTGCATACTAGCTGCTGTTTTCTTAAAAATAGCAATCAAAACCGTATGCATTATTCTGCCTCAACAGCTACAGTGTTGTCACATGAATTCACTGCATTTGTGCGCGTTTAAAGGAATAGTTCACTCGAAAACGGAAATTTGCTACTTACCCTCAGGCCATTCAAGATTAGGATGAGTTTGTTTCTTCATCAGATTTGGAGAAATGTAGCATTGCATCAGTGTCTCAGCTACTTACTTGCTCACCGACGGATGCTCTGCAGTGAATGGGTGCCGTCGGAATGAGAGTCCAAACAGCTCCAGTCCATCAGTTAATGTCTTGAAGACAGAATAATTAAATCCATCTCCTGTTGTCTCTCACATCAAAATCCAGACACTGTTTTTTTGGCTTGATCTGTGCAGATTTCTCTCCTGATTCAGACCAGAACACTTTTCCACAGGAGGAAGTGTGATTATGGATTATTACTATTTTGAATTGGACTTTATTTTTATGTTTACAGTTTTATTTTATTTTTTCAGTTAAATTTTTAAAACATTTATATTTAGCTTACATTTATTCATTTATTTTTCATTTTAGCTCTTAAACTTATTTCAGGTAGTTGCCAAGGCAGCATTTCTAATTTTTAATTTATTTAAAAAACTTCAAGTTTTCAAATTCAAGTTTAAAACTTTAGTTTTATTTTATTAATATTTATAATTTACTTTAAAAAATTTAATTATAATTTTACTTAAAAAAATTTCTTTATTTTTATTTTAGTTTTAGTCATTTAAGAAAATGAAATTAATATACAATAATAATATAAGAAAACAAATTTAGTCAGCATTTAATTATTTACATTTTATTTTAAGTTCTTCATTTAATATATATATTTTTTTATTTCATCTTTATTTTAATGAACAAAACTGGTTTTAGGTAACAACAACATCAAAAAATTAGAGCACAAACAATAATTTCCTGAAGTTTAAATCCCATTCAGTCTCCATCAAGAATTTAAGTCATTAACTGATGGACTGGAGTGCTGTGGATTATTGTGATGTTTTTATCAGCTGTTTGGACTCTCATTCTGACGGCACCCATTCACTGCAGAGCATCCATTGATGAGACACTGATGTAATGATACATTTCTCCAAACCTGATGAAGAAACAAACTCATCTTGAATAGTGTGAGGGTGAGGGTTTCATTTCGGGTGGAATATTCCTTTAATTCAATGCATAATCATTTTGTCTTAATGTAAAAAACCCAAAAACATTTGGCATCGAGATCAAATAATGAGTTAAAACTAAACCACTTCCTGTTAATTTTTCACGCTGTAAATTGAATGTCTAGTCAAGTGCACTGCATTTTGGAAAACAGTTCTTTCATGCTGTGTGCTTTATATAATGCAAATTTTGGTAAATGTATTTGGCCTTTCAATGCATACAGACCCCAAGCTGTATTCATGCAATGTAAGCAAATGTTTCTGGCTCTGAAATCGGTCCTCAAAATATTCAGACACCCAGCACTGAGGAAGCCAGTCTGTTTAGCTTTTACTGAACAGGATTCAAACACACACACACACACACACACACACACACACACACACACACACACTCACTCTCTCGCTTATAATAAAGAATCAAATTATAGATCTTCATAGACATTTCCTGGCCAATTTTATTCAGTGGCACCTCTTTTCAAGCATCAGAAGTAATTTGAAGCCCCATGCATTGAAATCCTGTCTCCTCTGCTCTAATATACTCTGTTCGGCAAGCCTCTCGGTTCCTGGTGAGATTTCAAATAAATTCTTCATTGGCTTGTCATTTTGCTTCTGAGCTGCTATCAGGACTGAGAAAGGGGCCATAGTGATCCTGCTTAAAATTGCTACATCGCACGGAGCAGGTTTCCACTGCTTTTTTCCGCTTGGGTGCTGTGAGCCGTGAATTCTTTATGTGGACAGCCAAAGCCCAGCAGCAAGGGGCCTGCCAACTTTACTGAAGAGCTGCGCTTCGTTGTACATCTCAAGCGCTTTGACTTGCTCCAGTTTGGCATGTGGTTCTCCAATCTGCTTCGAGAGCCCAGCTGAACAAATCGACCCACTCACAGCTCTCATATATGTCATATTCATCAAGTTCAGGATGCCATAGTGTCTGATTGGATTTTTGAAGATTTCTGACATCACCGATGATAAATTAACACATCTACACTTAAAAACAATCACCCTTTTAGTACATTTCACAAAAAATGACAAAGAAAAGGCAAGTCATATTAAATTATGCGTAGTATCTTCTTGTAATAAGTACTTCAGAATTTGAAAAAATTAATAATGCACTGACAAAGAAAGAATAAAATAGTCTTTTTTTTTCCAAAAGAACTCTAGTAATCTTTATTTACAATTTAGAAAAAAAAAGTAAACTTAATTTCTGATGTAGACATGTAAACTGAAGTGATTTGTACTAAAAAAAAAAATACAGTTTAAACTTTACAGTAAGGTTTATTTTGTTGGCATTTACAAAATTATTTACAAAATGCTGTAGAAACAATTTTCATAAAAAAAAATTGCTAGTAAATTTCAGAGATAATTACAAAGAAATGGCAAGTAATATTGAGTTTAACATTAAAAATGGAAAATAATAAAATGTTATTCTTATAAAAATCACTCTAATAATCTTTATTTCGGTTTTATTTTTAAAGCCGAACAATCATGCACTTAAAATATGGTAATATGTCTTAACTCAAAAATTGCTAGTAAATTTAACAAATTACAAAGAAACACAAGTAATGCATTAAATTAAAGGTGAAATTTAAAAAAAAAGAAAGATTTAAAGTTTTCTTGCAAAAATGCCCTGAATAATCTTTATTTACAACTTCGAAAAATCATGATTTTTCTTTCTTTTTAAAAAAATAAGAAAATAAAATGTTAGGCTTTATACTTTAAAACTTCATGTTTAGTTCAAATATTTATTTGCCATATCTTCGTAACTATGTGTTTCAGAATTTGCTACTAGTTTTATAAATGCCAAATATACACTGAAGAAAATTGTTGTATAATTTTCACTCATAAATTACTAGTAATTTCCACAGATACTTACAAAGAAATGTTATTTAACATTGACTTTTAGAAAGTAGAAAAACTCTTGTTTTATTTACATGATTATACTGTACTTACATTCATTTACATCGAGTCATTTAGCAGACGCTTTTATCCGAAAGGACAACAGATGCAATCAAAATCAACGAAAAAGCGATGATATGCAAGTGCTATGACAAGTCTCAGTTTAATACAGTACACATAGCAAGTTTTTGCTTTAGACCAGGGTTTGATATTGTTATTGTAAAGCTCCCGATTCACAGTTGCTGCGCCATTAACATACGACTCCATTTACACACGTGTCTGTGTAATGGTCATGTCACGCAGGCCAAACGCCACGTTCACCTCCAAAAACAAGGAAGCTCCAGCAGGTCATTTCACAGCCAAAGATCCTTCCGGAGCAGATGTGTGAATGGGAAATTACTGGAGAATATGAAGGAAATCTGGCTGGCAAAACTACATCTATCTCAGCAGTTCATCATCAGTATTGTGTGAGAGAGCGAGTGTGTGTGTGTGTGTGAGTCGAGCGCTGGTTTGTTTTCATGCCCTGTAATTTGGATCCTTGAGAATTCTTTTCAAAATCCTTGTTCCTGATGCTTGAATTGGGCTCTGAAGCAGCCAATCAGGACGTGCCTCAGAATAATGCCAGCAATCTTGTATCTGTCAATTCTGACATCCAGCAAATGTGCCCATTTTCTTCTTCAGCGGGATTGAGCCCATTTCCTTCCATCTTGCGCCAGGTCAATTAAATCCGGCATGGGCCGCGGCTTGTGCTCAAATCATTTGGTACATGACGGGTTTGCCATACAAATGGGTTTGGTCTGGATTCAGAATTCGGGTTTGTTCCTTTCTTTATCATGTATTATTGTCAAAGCTAAGGTGACATCTACCAATGCATATTGGAAAAGCTTTCTTTCTAAACCCTACACTCTTAAAAACAAATAAGAAAGCCATTTGTGTATGTTGTCACCACCCAATTCATATGTCCACCAGACTGCTAAACTCTTTGGCTCTTTCAGTTGTTTGAATTGGGTTATACTTAAAAAATAAATCAAAATCCTTAGACTGTGGACAGGCAAAATAATCAAATGAAGTATCAAGAAGTATCAAGGCATTCACTGTCTCTATCATCTTTCCCTGAATCCCTCTCTCTCTCACTCTGCACATTGAGTTTCTCTGCAATATCAAATAAGCACTTTCAATAATCTATATTAATTATGCAGCCATCAATTGTATGTCCCAATGATCACAGTCCTACTACTGATGACCTTATAAATCATAAAAGCACATATTTTCTAAGAGTATAGCCAGCATGTTTAGTTTTGCTTATAGCTTAAACTTTAGCTGAAGGTTCCTGCTCTGACTCAAAAGCTGAACTGTCCACCCTCTCTTGTTCAAAGCATGAGCACTAACAGCACTAGTGCTACTGTTGCTTCCTTCATCACCTTCAAAATAAATAAGCATTGTACACTAGGCTATATATGGTAGGCTAGAAATAGAAAATCAGTTTCTGGTCAATTTTGGCACTAAAAAAATACTGTATCTTCATATGTAAAGCAGTGTGCTAGTTTGTCATTAAGATGCTCTTTTAAAACATGTATCATTATATACATTTGTAATATATATTTATTTTAAATTGATTTTATCTATCGCTTTGAATGCCAAATGATTATTTAAATATTAGGGTGGAACAGTTCAACTTTTTCACAGTTCGGTTTGTTTCACGGTTTTAAGAGTCACGGTTTCGGTATAGTTGTATGTGCTATGTTTATGGAAAAACTATACTTTCAAAAAATATATATTATCATATTATTAAGAATATTCTAAATACAAGCAACAGCAAAAATAAATACAATAGAGTAAAGATACAAATAGGTAGGTCTTGCATTAGTTTTTAGGTACAGAAATTAAAGTAATCAAATGTAAAACAGCATTGCATTTTGGACTATAAATTAAAGATTATTCTTTATTTAAGTAAAAAAAAAAAGCTTTTAATCAAGAGCAGTGAGTGATTTCTCGGTTGTTGCTGTTCAATTAATATAAAGACTGTCACTTTAAAACAATGCACTGATACAGTGTTCGTATTAGTATTGAACAAGAGTGAATGATTTGTAGAGGTTTTTTTCATCGCTGTTGTTGTAATGTCTGGGAATCCAGAATGCGCATACATCAACAGAAACATATATTATCTGAACCCTGTTTGTTTTACGTGTTATTTATTTAAACCATATTACAGATGGTTTGTCAAATTTAAGTTGAACAGAGCACCCAGTGCGTGTCGAACCGTGTGTGCTAAACTGAACAGTTCGTTTTTTTCAGTGAACCATTGTAAATATAAATTTAATTCTGACCGACCTGCTCCCTTACTGGCCAGTGGCGGCTCCAGACAATTTTGATTGGGGGGCAATTGGGGGTCCTGGTCATTTCAAGGGGGGTCTCATGAAAACCAACAAAAAATACAGTGGACATGGCTAGTAACTGCATATTACTGCTACTAAACAACAAAAACAACACAGCATATCAACTACTTTGTTTTTAATTAATCAATTGCATTTTGCAAACAATATGCTCAAACTTTAAAGGGTTGGCGCTTTAAATGGTTCGTGTCACCAATACGCATTAATCCACAAATGACTTAAGCGGTTAACTTTTTTAACGTGGCTGACAGTCCCTCTGAACAGGGCCGTGCAGAGACCTTTGGAGGGGCAGGTGCTCAAAGTAAAAAAGAGGCACATGGAACAAGGCTTTAAATGGCGCTGCTCAAAATATCAATACAGCAATATATTTTACAAATGCTTTGATGCAGTTTTGAAAAAGAAACAATAGAGAAGACAATTTTAAGTTTAAAATAATAATAGCTCTGGGATTAGAAACTGAAATGTCTTAAATTGTCCCAACCTGATGGCTTTTTCTTCTCTGTTCTATAGAATAATTAAGAACAGCTGTTATAGTAAAAACTATAGAAAACACTTGTGCCTCTACATTTTCCTCTTTCTCACTATCCTCTGTCTCCTGGCTTGCCTTTCCCTGCTCTCTTTCTGTCACTTGTGCCTCTACATTTCCCTCTTTTTCTTCCTCTATCTCCATCTCCTCATTTGATCTATTACTTTTCACTCTCTGTCCATCTAGGAACAAGGCTCAATTTACTATTTCAGCATTAATATATTATTTTAACCATCACTACTACTCTTGCACCTAATTAATAAGTCTACCTTAAATATTGATTCAAAACATTAAAAAAATTATACACTGGAATATAGTGGTTCATATTATTATTACTGTTGTAGTTGTTGTCTAGAATCGAACAGGCTACATTTGTTATTCATATACTACACAGTGCACTTTGATGTCAGGTATATTATGCATTTTTTTTTTTTTTTTTACATTTATATTTTTACATTTATTTACAGTGAGATATTATTGAGTTTACAGGCTAAAGTGGTCTTGCTGTGGTAAACACTGTTGCTATTTTAGAAAATATATATATTTGCGTCACATTTAAAATATAATTATATTTTAATTCATTTCTGAATATAATGATATAGAGAATGAGAAAATCTGAATAAGCCTTACCAGTGTTGTGATAATTATTTTTTAGGCACTCTGCGTGTTAAAAAATAAATAAGTACTGTAATATGATAATAGTTTAGTCAAATAACATAAAAAAGACCAGACCCTTCGATGCCTGTGAAACTTTTCTCCCTCAAACAGCAGGCTAGTGTTACTTCTACACTACAGGCTACACACAGCAATATAAACAACATATCTGCATGTTCTCACACATCACATCGTTCTTGTAAAATAATAAGTAAATAAACATCAGAATCACTTCGCTGAGAATGAAACACCACTTACCAGCTGCCATGGTGTTGAAAATGTCCTTTAGCAATTAAAAAAATACTCGTGAGGAATCGTCCCGGTCGGATGAGGTCATGAGATCATCATGTTGGTCATTTTATTTAAGGCTAAATTATTATTAATAAATTGTATACTAATATTATGATTGGGCGTGGGCAGTCATTCATAAAAGGGAATGTTATCACAAAAAAAATTCGAGGACATTTTGCTTTGACAAAAGGGCATTTAAGGGGCAAAGGAGCAGGTGCTCAAGTGAACCGGTTCTTTCTGACAATTCGATCAAATAAAACCAGTTGAAAAAAAAAAACGGTTCACCGGTTCTTTTGCGCTCGATGTAATTTCATTCGCGATGACTGCCCTTCATTCAAGTCTTCGGTTTACCAGCGCTCATAGAACAGAATCAGTTCAGAATAAATCATCAAAAGAATCAGTTCGGTTCAGACGAACTGTGAGTCAGTCTGCTTCACGCTGAATCACACATGCGCAGTATCATCTGCTCCTCGGTTCTCGAATCGGACGCGTCCGACAGAAACGGTAACCGTCTAAAGGGGGTCGCACACCGGACGAGAAGCGCAGCGCCGCGTCGCGTCGCGCCACGTCTTTAAAATTCGAACACATTATTCTCTATGGGTGTACACACACCGGCGGCGCCATTCGGCGTCTGTCCGCGGCGCCCAGCTACGACTCAGAACGCTGTTCAAATTTCTGCCGCGCCACAGAGCGCCATCCGCATAGTTTTATATAAAAAAACCCCAGATATTATAAACTGAAACTGAAATTAAAATAAAGTACACTTGTTTCATTCAAATAAAACATTACAAAAAGTGTTTGGTTACGTTTTCAGCTGCACAGTTGCCTAGACAACAGATACAACAAAACAATAACAGACTTATTATAATAACACAGATTCTTTTCATTAATTAACGTTCAAAACTCAGCTTTTATCAATTAAAATCATATATTTAAAATAATAATAATAGATGAAGTTAAAACTCTCCCATCTTGCTGCGAAATTGAGCTCACGCATATAGAATGTGCGCGTCCGGTGTGCGATACCTCGAGTTGTCCTACATGTGGCGCGACGCGACGCGGCGCTTCTCGTCCGGTGTGCGACAGCCTAAAGGCGGTCGCACACCGGACGAGACGCGCAGCGCCGCGTCGCGTCGCGCCACGTCTTTAAAATTCGAACACATTATTCTCTATGGGTGTACACACACCGGCGGCGCCATTCGGCGTCTGTCCGCGGCGCCCAGCTACTACTCAGAACGCTGTTCAAATTTCTGCCGCGCCACAGAGCGCCATCCGCATAGTTTTATATTAAAAAAACCCAGATGTTATAAACTGAAACTGAAATTAAAATACAGTACACTTGTTTCATTCAAATAAAACATTACAAAAAGTGTTTGGTTACGTTTTCAGCTGCACAGTTGCCTAGACAACAGATACAACAAAACAATAACAGACTTATTATAATAACACAGATTCTTTTCATTAATTAACGTTAAAAACTCAGCTTTTATCAATTAAAATCATATATTTAAAATAATAATAATAGATGAAGTTAAAACTCCCATCTTGCTGCGAAATTGCGCTCACGCATATAGAATGTGCGCGTCCGGTGTGCGATACCTCGAGTTGTCCTACATGTGGCGCGACGCTCCAAGGGGGCCGGCCGACTGGAACCAAGTGCGACACGCATTTGTTCCGCCTGTCACATCAGGTCGAATTAGTGTGATACATCGTGCTGCATTTTAGCCTATTGAAGGCGCCGCGACTGATCAAATGCGCCGTTATTTGGTGTGATTTTACGATTCCAAATTTAGGGGGGCCAGAGGGGGGCCAATATTGGCAGTTGCGTAACAGCCTATTGCACGTCAGCCTGATCGACTGCACAGCGGCAGCCGGCAGGCCAGAATGACCGTCAGGAAATGACCGTCTATTCAAAATAAAAAACTATAATGATAACCACAATGAAATTACTAAAACTTTTGCAAAAAAAGAAAAAAAAAGAAAAATAATTACTAACTCAAAATAAAAAACGAATAAAAATGACAAACACAACTAACTTACTAAAAGTAACAAATTCAAATGAAAACAGAAAAAAAAATTCTAAACTCAAAACACTACATTTTTAAATAAAATGTCAAATGTAAAATTTAAATTTCAAAAATTTAAACGGAAATTAGAAAAATCACTCAATCATTCAAATTAAGAAAACGAATAAAAATGACTAAAACAAAGAAATTTTAATTTAAACATAAAAAACATGAATATCACTAATAAAAAATGTATGTAAATATACAAACTATCACTGTGTATATATTCATAAATCATTTGGGAAAATATATATATATATATTTTTTTTTTTTGAGACACTGTTCAAAAAACGTTATACTGCATGTGCCCTACATAGTGAAATCAGGCATTTACTTCAATGCATTTCAACAAGTGAAAAATATATCCAAAATAATGAACAAAGAAAAATTCAATTATTAATATACTTGAATTTCATTCAATACCACAACAAAAAAAAATGTCAAAGAGAATATTTCAATTGAATTAAAAATGCACTGTTTTACCCAACATTCATGTGCACTAGATATTTTTCTTTATAGTTATCTTAGTATGCTGTTGCCCCAGATCTACAGAAATCAAATGTGAGTCGAGTCTCTCTGATGCTGAAGCTGTTCCCCATGTAGGGTTCTAAATCAGTTCAGATGCTCCCTTAGAAGGGAGCTGCCTATATAGGGAGCTCACTGGGGTTTAGAACACATCCACATTTCTTCTTCTGCAGCTCTGATAAATAAATAGTGCTCTACTAATATCAGTCTTTCTAAGACCAAAGCTTTACATGTGGCATCATGCATAAAAACGCTCAGTTTGTATCTAAGAGAAACGTCAGCTCGACTTAATGTTCGGCTGATTTTTATTGGATTTCTCTGTTTACCACTTTGAATGTTAAAAAACCCAAAGCAGCTCATTTGTATTCCGAGCGTATGTCGTGCTGAATGATAAAGAGGGCTGTTTTCTTCCACCATGCAAAAATTATTAAATGGGAAAATATAGTATTTGTCTCAGTGTTTGATTTGTTGTGTTTTTTCCCAGAGTTTCCAGAGAGCCGAGGGCTTGTCTTTCATTAATATTCACCAACACAGCTCCTTTGATGCATATTTAGAGTCATATTCATCCTGTCTGTGTGCTTTCTGATTATTAATCCATATTTAATCATTGCGTCTCATTCCGCTTACCCAGATTTGGATTCATGCTTTATGACTGATGTCTAGCAGCCTGTACTGTCTGATATGTTGTTTGATTTCATATCCTTCTCTGGCTTTGGCTCTCAGATCTGTCAGGAACAGTGAACGAACACCATGAAATGTTTAATAGTGTAAGTGTGTTAGTGAAGCAGAGAGACAGCGTCCCGGTTGCATGAATTGTTTCGTGCAGTTCAAAGGTTTTGGGGCGGCTGGGAAGGACTTCTTCTCCTCCTCCCAGAGCTTCACACAGGTCTGATAAACGAGAGACAAGACTCCAGGTTTGGCTCTGATATGTGTCTTTGTCCACTGATGCTCATGCTGCTCTACTGTGCTATTGTAGATCCACTGAGATGTTCATGACAAATTAAGTAAAAAAAAAAATGGTAAAAAAAATTAAATTATTATTAATATTATGAAAAAAAAAATGTAGTTTCCATTTCCATTTATAGTTAAAATTTTTGTAATTTTGTTGCGTGCTTTTGTGATTTTAGAAGGTTTCGGTTAATTTTTAATTATTTTAATTTCAACTTTACTTATTTTAGTAAATAAATACCTGAAATTATTTATTTTTTGAATTTTGTAGTTTGTCATTCTTATTTTTAAATATATCCATATAGTTTGAATTAATTTTTATTTGAATTGTAACATGAGTTAATTTAGTATATGAGTGTTATCATTTTTATTTTTTCAGAGTTTATGTTTTTATTACTAATGTTATTTGAGTAAATATTTGTGATTTCTGGTAACTTTTTTTTTTCAGTTTGGAAGTTAATTTTTTTTTTTTTTTTTTTTTTTATTATGAGAGTGAACTGTTTAAACTGTAGATGCAAATCCGGTTCATGTCCAACACCAAGTTGGATGCAGTCGCAAGACAAAAACTACCGACTCATAATAGATACAAAATCATAGACTTAACACCTACACGTTGAAATTTAAGCAAACTTTATTTGAAAAGTGATCAAAATTTGTATTATTATTATTATTATTATTATTATTATTATTTAACATCCAGTTAGGTCAACATAATGGGTTTGAGCTATTTTTCCTATTTGTCACAATGCAATTGCAAATTATAATCAAATGCAAATAAAACACATTTTTATAGTAATTAATTAGCCACTATTAATAAATTGATTTAAAATATTAAAACAAAGTATATGTGTATGTATTTATCTGTATATATATATATATATATATATATATATATATATATATATATATATATATATATATGCAAATAAAAAAATACATAATTTGTTTTAAAAGTTCTTGCTGCTGTGTTTGTAATAAATTTTATAAAGTAAGTCTTTCCTGCCACATTTGATTAATATATACTTGCTGAATAAATTCTTCTTAAATTAATTATTTTTTCAAAACTTTCTTACCCCAAACTTTTGATATGCTATAATAATAATCAGAAATGTTTCTTGTGCAGTAAATCATCATATTTTCATGATTTCTGTAGATCATGTGACACTGAAGACTGGAGGAATGATGCTGAAAATACAGCGGTGCATCACAGAAATAAATTACACTTTAACACAGATTCACAGAGAAGACAGCTATTTTAAATTGTAATAATATATATAATTTTTACAGTATTTTTTATCAAATAAATGCAGCTTTGGTGAGCAGAAGACACTAAAACCAACCTAATTATTCCAATCTCTTGATGCTGTGTCTGAGGATCATGTGTGATGTATGTAATGTCTGAATCCACAGTGACGGCGAATCTTCAGATCATACATCTTTCCTGACAACACTAGGACACCTTGGGCTTCCCGAAACAAGGAGAACAAAAGGTCTAAGTGAAATATTCAGTGTCTTGATTGTCTCCAGTAAATGAACAGGCGTGTTCCTCGAGAGATTTAACCTGTGCAGCAGCCTTTGAAACTTCTGCACGCTCATTTATTTTCCTCTTCACACACAACAGAGGTTTGATTCGCTTTGATCTTTCTTTTAATAAGCAGAGACTTCCAGCCCGGCTTACGAGAGGAAGAGCACCTGAGAGCGACGCACACCTGGGATCAGGGAAGACTGAGGCCCAATGTTTCTGAGAGACGTCTCCTGTCGATGCTTGAAGAATTCCTCGAGTCAGAGCCAAAAGCCCCCGCTGAGCCTCTAACGCCTGAACATCCGACTCAAAATCAAACCTACTATCTAGTTCATATTCAACACAGTTCAGCTGTATAAATATTTATTCAGTATTACAAAAAGGATAAATTTAAACTGGAAGAGTCGGAAAGCATGTAAAATGCAGTGGTGTGAGCTTTGACTAACTTATGTAGCAAAAAGCTATGTATGTGTGTATATATATATATGGATGTATGTATGTGTATATTTATATATGTGTGTGTGTGTGTGTGTTAAATGCAAGCAAATTTAATTCATTATTTAATTTTTTTTTTAAGTAGTAGCACTTTACAGTAAGGTTTAATTTCTTAACATTAGAATAACAAACTAACAAAAAATAGTTATACACCATTTATAAAGCTTTTATTTGATTTCATACACATGCATAAACAATATTTTATATTATAAAACACATATGTATTTAATTTAAACGTGTATTTTATGAATCAGTCTCAGCATTTACTAATAAATTTTTTAAGATCAATACTTAAATGTTGACATTAATGTAATATGAACTAACACGTTAACATTTTTATTCAACTAACATTGCTAGGTTAATAAATAATGTTAGTTTGTTAGTTAATGCATTAACACTTGGAGCTTATATGTATAATGCATTATGAAAGTACAAAAACTATACATTATAATGCATTCTATCTTTTAAAAAAAACAACTGTAATCAAAGTTAAAATACATTATAATATTTCCACATGCCTTGTTTCATCTAAAATTGGTTGTTTTCACATGTTTTAATGCATTATACTTCCTAAAGGTGTAACAATGCATAGACAAATATTATAACTGTGATTTGAATTATTCATGAGATCATACAATTCATTATAAGATGCATTAATTAATGCATTCAAATATTTTATAATGCATGATCTATAAAGGCTTACAGTGAAGCACAGAAGGTGGTGATGCCCTGAAGGTCACTGTGATTCTCATCGACTCTGAATGATGCAGGAGACACAAAACTGCACTCCGTCAAAACACATGCTTCGTTCAGGTCATGAAATAAATCTTTGGATTAGGTTTTCTTTCATTTTAGTTCTTTTTCAATGTTTTGTAGGTGTTTTTTTTTTTTTCAGATGAACACAGGCTGTATTGGATGACATGTGAGGCTAGTGCTAATGGAAGACGGCCAAGCAGAGAAAGAGCGCCTGCAGGAAAATAATCAAAACTGAAGCATTGTGGGAAGGCAGTCTCTGGTTGAAGTATGAACGAGCAACAAAATATGTCAGTATGATCCTAAAGAGTCTAATAAATCCTAAATAGACTGTATCATTTGATATGATAGCACTGCAGAAGCATGGCTTGAAGGAATAGTTCACCCAGAAAGGAATATTAGCTGAAAAAATGCTCACCCTCAAGTCATCCAAGATAAAGACGAGGTTGTTTCTTCATCAGATTTGGAGAAATGTAGCACTGCATCAGTGTCTGATCAATGGATGCTCTGCAGTGAATGGGTGCCGTCAGAATGAGAGTCTGATAAAAACATCACAATAATCCACAGCACTCCAGTCCATCAGTGAACATCTGGAGAAGACAAAAACTGAAATTAATAGCATTAACATGTTTTTAACTTAAAACAATTATTTCCAGCAAAAATAGAATTACATAAACCATAGTATAAAATTATTGCGTTATGGAGAACATGAAAGGGATTCTAACTTCAGGAAATTTTTGTTATTGTTACCTAAGACCATTTTTATTAATTAAAATAAAGTTGAAATAAAATACAAATATTAGAGGAAGAACTTAAACAAAAAAAAAATGTAAATGAAAATTAGAAAAACGTTGACTGAAAAAGTTATTTTTATTTTTTAAATTACAAAAATTACTAACCTGGCTTACACATAAGATACTAATATGCTTTTAATATCCAAATCTGTTAAAGGATTTTTAGGATGCATTAATTAGGTAAACCGGAACCGGAAACACTTCACATAACACCCGATGTACTTGCTACATCATTAGAAGAATGGCATCTACGCTAATATTTGTCTGTTTCTCTCTTGTTCCGAGGTCACAGTGGCCACGAGATCCAGTCTGTATCCAGATCAGAGGGTCACTGCAGTCACCCGGATCCAGCACGTATCCAGACCAGATGGTGGATCAGCACCTAGAAAGGACCTCTACTGCCCTGAAAGACAGCGGAGACCAGGACAACTAGAGCCCCAGATACAGATCCCCTGTAAAGACCTTGTCTCAGAGGAGCACCAGGACAAGACCACAGGAAACAGATGATTCTTCTGCACAATCTGACTTTGCTGCAGCCTGGAATTGAACTACTGGTTTCGTCTGGTCAGAGGAGAACTGGCCCCCCAACTGAGCCTGGTTTCTCCCAAGGTTTTTTTCTCCATTCTGTCACCAATGGAGTTTCGGTTCCTTGCCGCTGTCGCCTCTGGCTTGCTTAGTTGGGGTCACTTCATCTACAGCGATATCATTGACTTGATTGCAAATAAATGCACAGACACTATTTAAACTGAACAGAGATGACATCACTGAATTCAATGATGAACTGCCTTAACTATTATTTTGCATTATTGAGACACTGTTTTGCAAATGAATGTTGTTCAGTTCCTTTGACGCAATGTATTTTGTTTAAAGCACTATATAAATAAAGGTGACTTGACTTGACTAAAAATAAATTAAATATTTAAATATAAAAATATAATATATAATAAAAATATTAAATGAAAAAAAATAGAGAGGTTTCTTTAAAAAAAAAAAATTAGAAATGCTGTCTTGGCAATTGAAATAAGATTAAGAACTAAAAAAAAAAAAAATACAATAAAAAATAAGCTAAATAGAAATATATATAAAACAGCTAAGAAATAATATAAAACAATTGGGAAGAAAAAATAGCTGAAAACTGAAAATATAAAAATAAAGGCTCATTTAAAATAGTAATTATTCACAGTAATGCTTCCTCAGTGATAAAGGGGTCTGGTCTGAATTAGGAGAGAAATCTGCACAGATCAAGCACTATTTACAAACCAAAAGAGATCTTGTTTCATCATTTCTCTTCCCAAGTTATTAACTGATGGACTGGAGTGCTGTGGATTATTGTGATGGTTTTATCAGACTCTCATTCTGACGGCACCCATTCACTGCAGAACATCCATTGATGAGACACTGATGAGGGTTTCATTTTTGGGTGAAATATTTCTTTAATTCAATGCATAATAATTTTGTCTTGATGTTAAAAAATGTTATCAACATTTGGCAGTGAGATCAAAAAATGATTTAAAATTAAACTATTGTGGATTATTGTGATGTTTTTATCAGCTGTTTGGACTCTCATTCTGAAGGCACCCATTCACTGCAACAGAAATGGCATATAACACATTGAATTCATCATGAAATTTTTAAGTAGAAAGACTGAAATAGTATTTTCTTGTATAACACATTTAAATAATCGTTATACTTTTTTATAGTGCATAAGGAGAAAGGGCAAACAATCTCGTATTCAGTGCATTATGTGAAAATGCATGCATTCAAATGACATTAAACTAAACGTTTACATTGAACGGTTGATAAGGCAAAGGTCACTAATATAGTTTCCTTCTATCTCGCTCTTTCTCTCAATATAATCATCAGAGCTGCCACTGAAGACTGGCAAACACAATTCTCGTGGCATTTTTCCCAAATGTTGCAAATCTTAATGCCGTTCACAGAAAGGCTCGGTTTCCCCTATGAGAGTGATGCTACTGTGTCCAGAAGGAATCTTAAAATCATCTCGCTGCCGTATAATTCTATCCCCATTTCAAGCCTTTATGAAGCCGCTGCCTAGTTTTATGTGTCAACTTCCGTGCCATTTCTTGAAGCATGTCATAGACGGATGTGATTAGCAAACTTGAAAATGCGAAAAGATATCCCCTGAAACCAAATGCATTTAGAATCCTATTAAAAATGGAATTATGTCTGTGAGCAGACTATGAATTTGGAATCCCTATCTCCTCTCAAACAGTTGCACAGCATTTTTCCCCCCTACAAAAAAAACTCTTTTCAGCACCTCGGATTCATTTGAACACACAAAAGATTGCCCTGAACTTCCGAAGAAATGTAGTTCTTTCTGTGAAATATCATCTGGAATGTTTGGAATAAATTTTACCACCAATTGATAGGTGCGTATGATAAATTCATGAAATATTTAGAAGCACTTTCGCACATCTGACTGCAATTTTCTGAGTTTAACAACTGGCCAAAACCAGAGTGAGATCCAGGCTCGTGTCTAGAGACTTTCACCCGGTGGGCAAGATTTGGATTTAGATTAAAGATGAATACATTATAGTTCTGCTTTGAGAGATTTGTGATAAGAGATGGACGGATGAAGAAGGCAGACAGATTGTGAGAATGTGGAAAAGTGCATTTTTTCCCCACCACTTTTAATCAACTTTTCACTTTCATTTCTATGTCCCCGCAGTGTGACAGATTAATTTTTATAAAGCACACATTCCCTGTAGTCTCTCGATTAATAACGCTGTGAAGACTCAACGCACATAAATAATAATAAGACAATCTGAAAATGCTGTTGAAGTACTTTTAGAAGAAGTTTAAAGGGATTCGGTGCAACACCACAGGACTGAATAAATGAAGATGAGGGGAGTTAAACAGATCTTAAATGAATAGCAGGAGGCACAACTTTTCCTCTTCTTAACTTACAGTACAAGTTTGGAAACTATCTTACTTGAGCCACATTTTCAAGGATCCCTAGAGAAGCACATTTAGAAAGAGATTTGATGAGTAGCTCAACACGACTCAATGATACTGGTGCACAATACAGTGAAATGTAGTCCAAACATACATAGCATTTCTATCCACATTGTTCACTGATGCATTTCTCTATTTCACAGTTCATGATGGACGGTCACAGCAGGACAATCTGCTTCAAACTGCTAAAAATACTCTGTGCACTGGACAAAACCAGTGTTACGTGCTGCACATCCAAATTATAAAAATGATTTTTTGAGGACAGAAATGTCACGTCGCCATCCACTTTCTCACACAATGCCAATTCGGTCCACATTTGGAGACATTTTGAGATTATATGCATACTCAAAACCAGTCATTTCTGTTGAAACAGACTCCTATTAGGTCATATGTTAATATATATATTTAAATAACAAGGAATTTCAAGTTTCTACAGCAAATGCATTAAAAAATCTGTGTCCTTCCCTGTCCATTCAAACAGGAGAGAGAAAATGAAATGTCCTTTTCTTTGTCCTGTCTCCCTCCCCACATGCGCGCACAAAGCACGAGTCCTACAGTAGCCTACTGAATATTCTCTTCAATTCCATTATAATGCATTGACTATCGCGTTCTTCCCCGCGTGCATCAGACCTGTGTGAAGGTGTATTGGTCATCCGTGTGCATTGTAAATGTCATTGGCGCGTGTGTCTGTCGCGGGAGGGGTGAGAGAAGAAGCTGCGCGCGGAACAAGTGACTTTGCGCTTCAGTTCAGAGAACCTGATGAACAGCGCGAGTCTCTCCGCGCGCAGGTGCGCTAAAATGGAGCGAGGACTTTTGTTCGCGCGGATATTTGGAGGCACGCTGATATGCATTACGTTGGTTTCACAGGTCGTTTCTGAGGAACGAACGGTGAGGTATAAGATATACGAGGAGGTCCGACCGCCGACGGTCATCGGAACTCTAGCCAGCAATGTAACCTGGACCCCGGACAAAACGCGCAGGACTTTCCCCGGAATCAGGTTTAAGCTCATGAGCCCCTCCACCGGCTCCTTCATCCGATTCAGGGAAAGCGACGGGAGGCTTTCGGTGGAAGAGCGCGTCGACCGCGAACGCATCTGCAAGCGCAACCCGCGGTGCGTAATCACTTTTGACGTCGCGTTTGTGTCCGCTGAGCAGTTTGAGCTCTTTCACGTCGAGGTGGAAGTTCTGGACGTAAACGACAACTCACCGGTGTTCCCGCGCGCCGACTGCACCGTCGAGATCTCCGAGAGCGCGGCGCTTGGGACGCGCGTCGCGCTGGACGCCGCCGAGGACGCAGACGTGGGGTCTAACTCTATCCAAACCTACCATCTGAGCGAAAACGCTCACTTTAGCGTCGATGTCGTAACGCGAGTGGATGGGGTTAAATATGCGGAGCTGGTGCTCGTCAAAGAGCTTGACCGCGAATCCCGCGCTTTTTTCGCGCTAAAACTTGTGGCGGCAGACGGCGGGAATCCGGCGAAAAGCGGCGCCACTAATGTCACCGTCAAAGTGAAGGATGCTAATGACAACAGTCCTCTGTTTGACCACAGCCATTATGCTGTGGACGTGCCAGAGGACACCTCTGTTGATTCGCTACTGCTAGACTTAAACGCTGTCGATCCAGACGAAGGTCTCAATGGACAGGTCGTGTATGAATTTGGGAAACAAGTCACAACAAAGATCAGACAACTGTTTAAACTGGATTACAAAACTGGACATTTGACTTTGCAAAACCCTGTGGATTATGAAGACGAGACCACATATGAAATTGACATCCAAGCCAGCGATTTAGGACACAATCCTATGCTCTCAATGTGCAAAATCATCATCAACATCAGAGATGTGAATGACAACCCGCCTGAAATCATCATCACGTCCATCACGTCAGTAACGGATGGTGTTGCACATGTTAGCGAAGCTACAGGTCCAGACATCTTGGTTGCTTTAATCAGCATCAAAGACAAGGACACTGGAGCGAACGGGCAAGTGAGCTGCACTCTAAATGGTGGACATGGAAACTTCAGGCTTAAAAGAGCGTATGAAGGGAGCTACACTATAGTCACGATGGCTCCTCTGGATAGAGAGAAGATCGCAGAGTATAATTTGACTGTAGTGGCTGAGGATTTCGGCGTACCACCATTACGCACAGTCACTCATTACATTATACGGCTTACAGACGTCAATGACAATGCCCCGACATTCAGCGCTAAGATATATGAAGGTTTCATTGAGGAGAATCGACTTCCAGGTACCTACATTACGACGATTTTAGCCAGCGATCAGGATTCTGGGCTTAACGGGGAAATAAGCTATGAGCTTTTTGACTCGGACACCAACAGCATCTCCAGGTTTGCTATTATGAATCAAGCGGGGAACATTTACGCCTTGCAAAGTTTTAATTATGAAGTCACAAAGCGGCTAGATCTTCGTGTCCAGGCCAGCGACCGAGGATGGCCGCAACTTCACAACAGTGCTGTACTGATTATCAATGTGGTTGATCAGAATGACAACATGCCTTCAATAATGCAACCGCCACTTGTCAACGGATCTGCCGAAATCCAGCTTCCCAGAGATGCGCCGCCTGGTTATATCGTGACCCGAATCGTGGCGAAAGATTCAGACGCCGGTTTGAACGCAGAGCTCACTTACAAACTTTATGACGGAGGCGATTTTGGTTTTGCAATTGATCCGAATACGGGGGAAATATACATCAACCGCAAAATCGATTACGACGAGTACGACTTATGGAAAGTCTTAGTAACAGTTAACGACAACGGCCACCCGTCGCTAACCTCAACAGCTACGATTCATTTCACCCTAACTGAGTCTGCACCCTCCAATGGCAATTTTTATGACGAAAGAGAGGACGGCGAACCAAAACAATGGACACTTATTTTAATCTTGGCTTTGACGAGTACCTCGCTGCTGTTTTTGGCTATTTTATCGTACATACTATGCAAAAGTCGCAAAAACGGTCAGAAGAGACAAGCTGACCTTCCTGATACAGTGGATATTCCTTACGATAAAGAGCACAATGCCGTGTCGATGATTTCCAGCCAGACTGCCAATGTGTTCGACACGCATGCATTTCACTCCACGACCGTCATCGGCACGCCTGAGAAACTACACAACAGTGTGCAGGCAACGCCTGAAGTTTTTAACGAAACCTCTCAGACTTTCAAGAGCAAATATAGGAGTGTGGCGGGGGAAATAGATGTAAGTGGTGACTGTTTCTTTCTTGACTGTTTGACTGTTCTGTTGAACAGAATGCAGGGATCAACAAGCGATGCTAATGACGCAAGATATGAAAGCCAATAATGTTCATCTGATGCATGTGCACAGGCCAATCCAAAACAGTGCAGATGGAAAGCAAAGGAATAAAACCAAAATAATTTTTTTCAAAAATTTACTTTGCACAATGCAGTGAACAAAGACTTGCATCTCATATATATATATATATATATATATATATATATATATATATATATATATATATATATATATATATATATATATATACATATGTATCCTACATATAAGAATAAAAAAAAATGCAGATTGACAACCTAAAAAAGCGTAATGCAATGTAACGCTCAAAAAAGTACGAAGCACCACGCATGGAATGCAAAATAAAAAAATAATGTGCACAATTTACTATTTAGTTCTCTCGATTTATAATGTGTCCACGATTTACCAAAATGTTTCCTCGATTTGTTAAATCGTGCATATGATTTATAAATCGAGAGAACAAATGAGTAAATTGTGTGCACGATTAAGCAAAACAAGGATACAAAATAGTTATTGTGTGCACTTTTTAATACATCAAGGGAATGAATTAGTAAATTGTGTGCATGATTTTTTTGTTTTATCTTGCATGTCATGTGCGGGGCTCCATAAAAACGTCCACATGCTTTGGTTGCAACAGTAAATAAAATGGTGAAAAAGAGCAAAAATGATTATAACAACTGAAGGATTGGGATCAAATTTAGAGTTATTATACAGTAGTTAATAATAGAAAAAGCATTTTTGTTACTTGAAAGTTAAATGCAACAATGAAAAATAACAATAGGGGAGACTGATGCAAAGGAATAAAATAGGTTGTAATGATAAAAACTATTCATCGGGAAGAAGGAGGCGGGAACCGGCGCACAGTCAAAACATTTTAATAATTCAAAAATAAACACAAAACAGCGCACCAGCCCCTCACGGACGACTGGTGCGCACAAAATAAAAAGCAAACATAAAATATTGTCCAGGCCTGGTCCTCTCTCGTCCTTCACTATAGTCGCTCCAGTTTTATATCCTTCCATCTCCTACGTGGGACTCGATACCGGCGGTGGGGCGCAGGTGCAGCTCATCTCCAATCACTACACCTGGCCTCACTCCTCGTTCCCACGCCTCTCGGCCCCGCCCCACTCGCCACATAGGTCATTTAGTTTTTAGCTTGATATGTTGTATTAAAAACATAACACTCATTGTGTGAAACTCTGAAAAATGGATATGATGTAATGACTGAAGGAGGCGTACAATCACAATGCACTACTTGCGTTAAAAACACCTATAAATAGTGCAATGGAATCCAACTCAGTTAAACACATTGGAATTGAAACAATATTTTTAATGATCGGATTTTAACTACATATGAAGTTAAAAACTTAAGGAAGGCCCTGAAAATGCAGCGAGATGTGGTCAAATGGCCAAAAAACTATTAGTAAATAGACCAAAAAAACAAACAAAAAAAAACAGCACAAAGCAATGTGACAGATCACAGGGGTCTCATCAGAAATGTTATAAAACATCTAGAAGGAGCAAAACAGAACGGGTTTCTAAATGTGTTTTACAAAATATACCTGTTTTTATTAGTCATCAGCTGTCTTTAAAATAAAAAGGTCCATGGCACAGGATGCAGAAATAAAACAAGCATGCAATGCAACAGTCAAAGGCATCTGCCTGATCAATGTGCATATACAGTATACCCCCCACCCCAATAAATAAATAAATTATATAAATGAATAAATAGTGTGGACTGAACACAAAAGTGTGCTTAACTATAACAGTAAAAGTAGTTTATCAATGAAATGTCTGTCATTATTTACTCCATGTCATATCGTTCTGAAAAAGCAGAGATGATGAGCTTTGGTCCTTGTGTTTTCACAGGGTTATTCCACTTTGCCTGGGTATGGTAAAGACAACGCTCGACCCATCACTGTATGGAAAGGAAACTCCATGATGACCATCGCAGTCAGAGACCCACAGATCAGTGGCAAAGACAGCGGAAAAGGAGACAGTGATGTTAATGACAGTGATTCTGACATCAGTGAAGGCCTCAAGAAAGACTACACATCATATAAAGGTTAGAATCAACTCATCTGACACTCAAAACTATTTATTATACATGCTTTATTATTATGCATATACATGTCCAAAATGGTAATATATTTAATCTTTTTGCAGAATTCTAAGCATGTGTGTATATATATATATATATATACACACACACACACACACACACACACACACACACACACTCACCGGCCACTTTATTAGATACATCTGTTCAATTGCTTGGTACCACAAATTGCCAATCAAAGCCAATCACATGGCAGCAGCTCAATGCATTTAGAGATCTAGATGTGGTGAAGACGACTTGCTGAAGTTAAGTTCAAACTGAGCATCAGAATGAGGAAGAAGGGGATTTAAGTGACTTTGAGGGTGGAAGGGTTGTTGGTGCCAGACGGGATGGTCTGAGTATTAAAAAACTTCTGATCTACTGGGATTTTCACACACAGCCATCTCCAGGGTTTACAGAGAATGGTCTGAAGAAGAGAAAATATCCAGTGAGCAGCAGATGTGAATGAAAATGTCTTGTTGATGTCAGAGGTCAGAGGATAATGGGCAGACTGGTGAGAGATGATAGAAAGTCAACAGTAACTCAAATAACCAGTCGTTAAGGTATGAAGAAGAGCATCTCTGAACACACGACACATCAAACCCTGAAACAGATGAGCTACAGCAGCAGAAGAGCACACCGGGTGAAGCTCCTGTCAGATAAGAACAAGAAACAGAGGATACAATTCACACAGGATCACCAAAATAGGGACAATTGAGGATAGAAAAAAACGTTGTCTTGTCTGATGAGTCTTGATTCCATTCAGATGTTAGTCTCATATATATATATATATATGCCTCCAAATAATCTTGTTGAATGTCAAAGGTAATATAGGATCTGATGCAAAACACAAAACAAAGAATAGTTGGAGGATGTGGAGCATTGATAAAGGTCTTACACTAAATGAGAGAAGAGACAATTGTAGTTTTATACAGTTAGAAAGTAAGTCTTACATACTGTAACTGATCATTTGTGTTCTTGATAAAACTGCACCAATGAAACAAATAAAGACAGAGTCACTGGTAGCATGACTTCTCACACAGACAGGATCATGGTTGTGTTGATGAGGTGTTGGTGTTGTGTGGATTAGTGAAGCAAAGTTAAAATAGAGAGGTGCTCAGAATAATTAGCTGCTGATTGGATCACTTCAAGGTCAGTTTTTATTCATTTCTGTTGCATCCTTGTTAAACACTAATGTATGGGAAACAAAGAGCCTGAGAGATCACGCGCACTAATAGAGTTGAGCAGTGTGCAAATCAAGAGTCACATGCATCTGAGCACATTAAAAGTCAAACGAATATAATGCAATTTTGAGTTTATTTCACACAATTTAGAAGTTTTTTTCTCACAATTCTGACTTGCAACATTACTCAAGTCTATAAACTGCCGTTTTCAGAATAATAGTCAGAATTGTACGATTTAAACTGATATGGGAACTGTGAGATAAATATTTGTAATAACCTTTTTAATTATGAGTTTATGTGTCGTGTTCCTAAGAAAAGAAAAGCCTGAATTGTGAGAAAAACTCACAATATAAATTTGCTGGGGAAAAGGGCACAAAATTACAACATGCAAGCTCAGAATTCTGATAGTAAAAAGTTAAAGTTACAAGATGTAAACAAAGAATTACAAGAAAAAGTAAGTTACAGGATGTTATTTAAATAAGAATTTAAAGAAAAAAGTCAAAATTATCATATATAAACTCAGAATTCCAAAGCCCCTTTCACACTGCACGTCGGACCTGCAATATTTCCGGAACATTGCCGGGTCGCCTTCTGTGTGAAAGCAACCACGATTGATTACCGCATTGAACCCGGGTAGGGGACCTAGTAACATTGCGGGGTTCGACCTGGGACGAGCGCTGTGTGAACAAAAGCCAGATCTAATTCCATGTCGAAGTTATGACTCGCGTTATTGCGCGACTCTTTTACCGGCTGTTTTGAAGGAAGATCAACGTTTGCGACAAAAACATATTTGCAAACTGTAATGAAGCAGAGATCAGTTAGTTCCTCACTTTCCGCGCTGACGCAGAGATCGTTTGCTTGCTTCAGTGAAAGTATAACGTGCCTAGCGTTTTCGACTCGTACATTACACGTCACGCGCTGATGTCACGTGTCGTCACGGGATCTTCAAGGGTTGTGTGTGAAAGCACGCACATATACCGGGTCATCACTGGCAGTGTGAAAGTGCAAAATCTAGCGACCCGGGGAACAATTGCAGGAACACTTTACCTGTGTATTTGCCGGAATGGCAGTGTGAAAGGGGCTCAAGAAAAAAGTACGTTACAAGATATAAACTTAGAATTCAGAGAAAATTTTAAATTACGAAAAATAAACTCAGAATTCAGAGAAACAAGTGAAAATTACAACATAAAAAAACTGAATTCAAAGAAAAAATCTAAAGTATGAGATATAAACTCAGAATTCCTAGAAAAATGTAAACGTTACAAAATGTAAACA
Source organism: Carassius auratus (assembly GCF_003368295.1). Taxonomy (NCBI): domain Eukaryota; kingdom Metazoa; phylum Chordata; class Actinopteri; order Cypriniformes; family Cyprinidae; genus Carassius; species Carassius auratus. The sequence goes on along the minus strand of NC_039251.1, from coordinate 5,638,010 downwards.
GAATTCTGAGAAAAAAAATACAATTTTGAAATGTAAACTCAAATTCTAGGAAAGAATTTGAAATTGTGATACATAAACTCAGAATTCCTAGAAAAAAGTGAGTTACAAGATTTCAGAGAAAAGTCACAATTATGAGATATAAACTCAGAATTCCAGAAAAAAGTCACAATTATGAGATTTAACTCAGAATTCCAGAAAAATGTCACAATTGGGAGATGTAAACTCAGAATTCCTGGGGAATATGGTCTCAAGAAACAAGCCAAAATTGTGAGATGTAAATTTGCAAATGCTGTTGATTGGTTAAAGTTTATTGCGAGCTTATATCTCACAACCTGCAAAAACTCGCAATTCTTAGAAGAAACGTCTGAACAGTGAGATTTTTCTAAGAAAAAAAGTCCAAATCACGAGTTTGTTTCACAAGTGTCAGAAACAAAAAATTCTGAGAAGCAAAGTCAGAATTACTATGAAATATAAAAATGCATACTTTGATTTTGAGAAAAAAGTTATTATAATTGATGTAAACTGATGCAAATGTTGCTAAATTGTTGTTGACTGGATTAATTTACTGGACTGAAGTTCATATAAGATATTAAAAGCAGTTTTATTGTGGCTGTTCCTCACCTGAGTGTGTTTCCTCAGGTCTGTGGGCTTGCACCAGCGAGTGCAGGATCCTGGGTCACTCGGACAGATGCTGGAGCCCGTCTGTGAGCAGAACCAGCGGGAGCATTAATAGCAGACATCTCTCGACCTTCCAAAGGACGAGGCCGTGCTCACAGGCCACGCTTCAGAGGAGCAGTTACGACACGCAGAACAACAGAAGCGTGGCCTTGCACAGCCTTACAGAAGATCAGCAGAGTCAGTACGATTACATTCACATCTGCTCTCCACAGTCACAGCGGAGACAAGACTCGGAGAATATAGACATGCAAGTCTTCACACACTCCACCAAACCCATCGCCACAGAGAGTCCTGGCAGGTTTACAGAAGCTTGATACCTCAGTCTGATACTGGCATATACTGTCATAATGTTGCTGTACATATTATCTTTGACTGCGTTGATGTTTTGTATATACAAATTATATTTTTAACAATATTATCTGTTGTTTTTTTCACAGCATGTTTTGGATGAATATTATGTGATTGTGTTTGTTTGTAAGTCACTTTTTTGTCACATTGTAACGAAGTGTAACACATTAAATGTCATTTTTTTAAAAGCTGCAAATGTTACCACTTTTATAATGTTTACTTATAAAATAAGTGAGAAATAAAATAAGTTATTGTAAAACCCTACAATGTTTTGTGTCCTTCACTTTCTTGTCATTTTGGACATTTTAGGATCTTAAAAACTGTTAAAACTTGAGGCTTCTGAATAATTTTTGGAATTTGTTGAAAATGTGAATTATATTAAATTGAAGACAATTATAAATTGTGCTTACGATTAAAATTCATCATACAATTTCAAATTAAAGGTTTTAAATGTTTCCACTTTTGTAATGTTTTCTTACAATGTAATTGTTATTATTTATTATTACATTTTATCAGTTGCAATCAAACTCATGACCTTGGCACTATTACTACGGGCAGAAAGAAATGAAGTGCTTCTTTAAGAAATAAAAACATGAGGACATTTTTTTTTTACATTTCTTTTTTTTTTTTTGCATCCTTGTCTAATTTAGTAAAAAAATTTTAAATATTTCACACTTCTGTTTAAATGCTTGAATATTGAATAAAATTATGCTTACAACTGAACTTTATCATGCATTTTCTCATCTACAGACATGTATTTTAGGGTTCATTTTCACAGCTTTTATGATTTGTCTGTCATCAGCTACTGTTGTTTTTCTCAGCCGATCAGGTCGTCGTTGCTGATATTGCCGGTAGTTTCCAAACTCTTGTTTTCTCCATGCCCTTTCTTTTTTCTATAGTTCTAAGTTACTTTCACTTTTCTTTTAGCATCCAAATTGCTTGCTTTTCTTTCAGAGTCGGCTTCCTTGTCTTCATCCTGGTTTGTGTGTGTCATCGTCGAATGCAAGTTTTGTCGCATATTCATCTTTTAATCATATTTGCAAATGTCTTGACTCCACAGCAGAGAAAGCAATTTATAAATATATATATATATACACTCAACGCCCACTTTATTAGCTGTTCAATTGCTTGGTAACACAAATTACTAATCAGCCAATCACATGGCAGCAGCTCAATGCATTTAGAGATCTAGATGTGGAGAAGACGACTTGCTGAAGTTCAAACTGAGCATCAGAATGAGGAAGAAGGGGATTTAAGGGACTTTTAAGCGTGGAAGGGTTGTTGGTTCCAGACAGGCTGGTCTGAGTATTAAAAAACTTCTGATCTACTGGGATTTTCACACACAGCCATCTCCAGGGTTTATAGAGAATGGTCTGAAGAAGAGAAAATATCCAGTGAGCAGCAGATGTGTGAATGAAAATGTCTTGTTGATGTCAGAGGTCAGAGGAGAATGGGCCGACTGTGAGAGATGATAGAAAGTTAACAGTAACTCAAATAACCAGTCGTTAAGGTATGAAGAAGAGCATCTCTGAACACATGACACATCAAACCCTGAAACAGATGAGCTACAGCAGCAGAAGACCACACCGGGTGAAGCTCCTGTCAGATAAGAACAAGAAACAGAGGATACAATTCACACAGGCTCACCAAAATTGGGACAATTGAAGATAGGAAAAACGTTGCCTGGTCTGATGAGTCTTGATTTCTGCCGCGACATTCAGATGTTAGAGTCAGAATTTGGAGTAAAGAACATGAACACATCGATCCATCTTGTACTTTCTCAACGGTTCAGGCTGGTGGTGGTGTAATGGTGTGGGGGAAATTATCTTGGCACACTTTGGGCCCCTTAGTACCAACTGAGTATCGTTTAGGCACCACAGTCTACCTGAGTATTGTTGTTTCTGACCATGTCCATCCCTTTATGACTACAGTGTCCCATCTTCTGATGAATACTTCCAGCAGGATAATGCACCATGTCACCAAGCTCAAATCATCTCAGACTGGTTTCTTGAACATGACAATGATTTCACGTTACTCAGATGACCTCCACAGTCACCAGATCTCAATCTAATAGATCAGATTTGGGATGTGCTGGAACGGGAGATTTGATATAATGTTGTTTCTATTTTAGATAAGTAAAAATGTTTTAAATGTTTTTAGTTTTACTCACGCATGTTTCTTCTTAAGTAGTGTTAAAAAGCATCCCATGATGCACCTGAAGTTGGCTATTGAATGTTCATAATGAAAAAAAACTTGACAAAAAAGATTAAATATAAGAATATTCATTTGTGTAACACATTTATATCACTACTTTATCATTCTCAGACCTCTATTTGAGTACTTTAATCAAATGACTGATTTTATTTTTAAAGTGCAAAATAGAAAATGAGTGTGTCCAAACTTTTGACTTGTAGTGTACATAATGAGAGCTTTTACAGATCCAGTCCTGGGTAAACTGAAGAACCTTACTTGACTTTTGTTGAATTCAAAAATAGATGTTGCCCTCAAAAGCGTCCCATAGTTTTACACCAGTGAATTCAGGTAATCTGGGCCTCTTTTGCCTGTCTATTTACACAAATTCACTGCAAATGTGCATGAATAGTCAGAAGCGTGTGTCTCAGCACTGTTTTCTCATGCCACAGAAAATCCCCGGAGAGGAATTCCAGGCTTGGGTTTCTCCGGGACCTTGTTTGCTTTGCCTGAATTTTTCCTCTCTCTCACCTACATGATAGAAACTTGAGAGAAGCTACAGCAAGTCACAAAGCTCTACTTTCAGTAGAAGCCAGGACGCCATGGAGGAAACATCAGAAAAAGTTCCTTTTGAGGTAGGCGATGCTTTCATTCTATCCTTAAACTTCACATTATGCATCTAATACACTTGATTTATGTCTATAATCCAACTATGTGTGTTTAATAAGGCTTACAGTAGCTTGAAGCCCAAAGGGTTTGTGCGTGTGAAGACGACAGTGGTCGTAGCCTTCATCGCTGGCATCGTTCTGCTGCTTTTTGGAGGCATTGGAGCTTTTTGCTTGTGGAAAGTCAGCGAGAAAGAAGTAAGTGTCTCAGACCAGACTGTACAGTAGTCTAAACTAGTCTGGCTCAAAATTAGTGCAACTGTTCAGCAACCTCCTACAAAAAACTTTTTGGAGTGTCTATCAAATTCAGCCAACTAAAGCTAAAACTTGAACTCCTTAAAGGCAAATCAAAGCAGTAAAGCGTTTATTATTGATGAGGTGGAATGACAATTTTTTGTTGAGTTAACTGCGTAATAATACAAACATTTTGCTGTTTTTTTCTTCTTGATTTGCAGCAAATTGTTCAGTGTTTTGGGTTTAATTTGCACGCATGCATGCATTCATCAAGGGGATTTTGTAACACTGCTATATTTAAAGTATCCATTTTTAATATTCCGCATTGCATAATCACTTCGTTTTGCTCTCAAATGCATGCTGATGCAATAGCGCAGACGTGTCGATATTTAAAGCACGGTAGGTCTGAGTTGGAATGAGAATATTTAAATTGCGTTTGTCTCAGCAAAGTGTCAGGAATGATCAATGAAGCAGGCAGCACCGTGTTTGCATTTGCAGCCATCAGTGTGCATTGATTTCAGGCACCTCTGGCATTTCAAAAAAATCGTCCAGGTTAAAGACGGCAAACAAAGAGGTCTGTGTGCTGGGTTATAATCACGCAGTGTTAACACTGCAAACAGATCAGCATGCATCACATCCCAACGCAAACACAAACGGCCAGTGAGAGCTGCACCCGTGAGCAAACCACTGCACAAAATAATGCACCAATATTACACAGTATGTTTTATATGGAATAAATCAGTGGTTCACAGTAGGTTTGCTTCAGGACGTAGATTAATTGGCAAACCAAAACTGATTAATGTATGAAAGAAAAAAATGTCACAAATTATTATTTAACTAATTACTTTATTGTGGAGGCATTTTCTCCTTTTGACAAGTATCCATGATTATATTGTTAGTTTTATTATTTCCATCTAGCATCATTTGAACCACTGGATTAAAATATGTAATATTTGTTGGATTGTTATTTTGAGATATAATTTCATTTATGAATTTATTTGTATTTATTTTTGTCTAAGATAGTTGCTATTTAAAAAAAATGTAAAAATAAATTTTACGATTAAAAATTATATTTTTATATTTAAAAACAAAACACAAAACACAAGAAAAATAAATATATTTTTTAAATGATTATAAATTATATATATATATTATTTTATTTATATTCATTTAAAAAATATATTTATTTTTCTTGTGTTTTGTGTTTAAATATAAAAATATAATTTTTAATCGTAAAATTTATTTTTACATTTTTTATTTGTTTTAGTTATTCTTGTACATCAAGTTAATCTAATGTTAAATAATAAATGATCGAAATAATAAAAAAAAAATCGAAGAAAAAAACGTTCTATTCATCTTAATATTAGGTAATTGTTTTATTAATTTAATGTTTTTTTCCATAATTTTTTATCATTACTATTTTTATATATGCATGCATAATATTATTAATTTCCCTTTTAATTATAGTTTTAGTTAATGTTTGTATTGTATTTTATTCTACAATTTTCAAATAAACTGTATAATAAACAAGAAATTACTTTCTAATTTAAAGGGACACTGAGTAGGAATTACTCCCATCTAGTGGTGAAATTGTATTTTGCATTCAAACTAACTTTGCTCTCCAGCGCCTCGCTTTTTCAAATGCGCGTTGCATCTACGGTAGGCGATATGTACCAAAAAGCTTTGACAGGAGTTTTCCTTCAGGTGAACAGGTGTGTTATTTCAAACAAACTGCAACATGACAACTAACAAACGAATGTTACAGTATGAATTACTGACTGTGGAAAACATGAAATATTGTAATTAGTAGTTATGTCTAATTTATTCGTTATATTTTCTGAATTATATGCATTGTTAGATATAAAAAAAATATTATAATATAGACTGTAACACTGACTTACCTGTCGAGAAGAAAACTGGCCACTTCAGCGTCTCTTTTGAAATCTTTATCCAGCATTAGCTCTTTCCACCTAGAAAAAGCTTCCCCGACATTAACTCTTGTTTTCTGTAATCTACGGTCACGTTTCCTTTTACGTTCTATTTTTGACTGTTTTGGCGACGATGTTTTCTTCTCCTGTGGCGTGGCATATGTATGGTCCATAATAAGAATGCAATCCAGACTTTTAAACTTGCCGGTGCAGTTTCAAGCGCCTCTCACTGCTCTGCACCTGCGTTTCTGGCTCTGACCGAAAACGCGCTGTGGAAACGCGTTGGCTTAGTACTTTTTGTCCCTCTCTGCTATTATAGTTTTGCAAGATGGCGGAACTACATGGAAGCCTCCGTCGACCTACCCGTCCCATGTATATAAAGATAATAAATTCTTCATTTACAAGGATTAGTTTAAACATTGGCATAGGTATTTGTACACCATTGAGGGCATATTTATGAATAAAAATATTGATTTTAGATAATAAAATACCTAAAAAGTTACTTATTGTCCCTTTAATATTTTGTCTTATTTTCCAATAGAAATTCAACATTTTTAAATTAAGATGCATTTACCAGAGCAGCAAAATGACCCAAGTAATTAAGTATTGTTTTCTGGAAAAAGAAAAAAGGGGAAAAAAGCATCAAAATTAAGTGGGTTATTTTTTCTTAAAAGAACAACTTAGAACTTAACTCTGGTATTTTATGATCGCCAGGTGATCAGCGCTCACTACAGTAACATCGATATCAAGATAGAAGACGATTCGGATGCTGCAGATGGGAAAATTGTGGAAGTTCAAGACTTCAAAGCCGTGAGTAGCACATAATAAACCTGCGCATCTCATTTCAGAGCTGTTCAGAAAATATCTCATTTATTTTCATTCTTTCACAGGGCATTACAGCAGTCAAGTTTCCTAGAAAAGAGAAGTGTTACATCAAATCAGAAGTCAGATCTGAACTTTCTGAGGTGAGAAAGAATACCTTCTTCGACATGAATAATAATATAAATGAGACTAAAGTTTATCAGTCTAAATGTTACGTTGGCTGTAACTGTGAATACACTGCATATTAAATTACTCATTAAACTGATTTTTCATCTCAAAATGTTTGTTAACAACAACTTAAAAGTAGTGTTTTTTTGTTGTTGTTTTTTTTTTTTTTTGACATCCATGCACTTCCACTTTCAAAATTAATCTTTTAGCCTGGAACTTTCAGGTTTCAGTGTTCAGTCACCCGTTGTGTTTTAATTACCAATAGGAGGCTGACGCTGGCGTGGTGAAACCTGATGTGGGGTCTCTGGTCTGGATCGCTTCTGAAGAACCACTGAAGGATGTCAGTTTTCTGAGCCCTGAAATAATGAGATTCTGCGGAGACCTTCCCATTTACTGGCATCATCCTGCAAACTCCAGAGGTGTTTCACTGCATTTCTATTAATACACCTGCAACACATGAAGAGCAATGATGAAGTGCAAGTTAATATGATGATAAAGTATTGCTTTTTATATTGTATAATTAATAGTTCAGAATAAGCCTTATAATGCCATCATCATGAGTTAAACTAACATTTAAAAAAGAAAAAAAAAAGATATTACTTGTTTCGGAATGTTAAAAGAATATTCAAAAGCAACATTCCCATAATGAAAATAATGTTTTTGTGCTAACGTTTTGAGAACGTTATTAAAGACCAGAAATCCCAGCCAACAAAAATACATTCCATTTAGTTATGAAAACATTATTTCAGAATGTTTATGTTGGCTATATGAACATTCCATTTTATTATTCCAAACATATGGAAACATTACTTTCGAATGTTCTCTGAACGTTCTGAATCAAGTAGTAGCATGCAAAGATTAGCAAACAGCATTAATGAAACGTTCCATTTTAGAATGTTGAATGTTTTGAAAAGTAGCTAGTAGTAAAGTAAAAAAAAGCATTAGGCAAATGTCCAACCTGAACGTTTCAGAAAAAAAAAGTTAATTAACAATGCATATATAACATTTTTGTCCAAACATTATAACTTTGAATTTGTTTGTGACTTTAATAGACCCTTGGCAGAACATTCTGAGAATGTTTCCTGTTAGCCGAGTTCATACAGCACATAAACACGTTTCTTTTTTAGATACAAATACATACATTTTATAGATCCCAGGTGGGATATTTAATGCAAAACAGATCCACGGTTGATGGCCATCACACATTGACCGTGACATGTGTGAATGAGGCAGTGATTACCATCTAACGCTCAGAAATGCCTTGCTCTTCACTCATTCTCTGAAGCATTGAGGAAGAGGAGAAGTGTGCCGCGAGAGAGACGCCAGACTACAGGTGGATTAAACCGACAACAGACGAGACGCCGAAACTCCACGAGTTCAGCCAGAGAAGATGAGCGGGCGACAAGGCCCGGTTATAACCCTGAAAACCCTTATCATGTGAGCCATGCCTTCATTATTACAGTCATGCATAAACATACTATAAATATACTACCAGTCAGACGTTTGGAATAATTCAGATTCTTCTTCTCGCCAACACTCTTAAAAATAAAGGTGCTTCACGATGCCATCGAAGATCCTTTTTGTCTAAATAGTTCTATAAAGAACCTTCTATCTGAAGAACCTTTCTGTTTCCTAATAGGTTTTTACGGCGAAAGAAGGTTTTTCAGATTATAAAAAGTTAAGAAAGAGATGGAACCTTTGATTGAATGGTACTTCTTTGGCATTGCTGTGAAGAACCTAAGCACCTTTATTTTTAAGAGTGAAAGCTGCCTTTATTTGATCGAAAATGCTGTAAAAACAGTAATATTTTGAAGTATTATTCCAATTTAAAATAACTATTTTAATACATCCATTTTTGCTGCTTTTAATATATATATGTTTTACATATTTTGAATCTATCAAATAATTATTACCATTAATATTTTGTGGGAATCGCAAGTCAAATTGACCAAAAGTGGCACTAAAGACACTTTTATAATGTTACAATAGATTTCTGTTTCAAATAAATGCTGTTCTTTTGAAATCTCTGAATCCTGAGAAATAAAATCCATCTCCGTTTCCATAAAAATATTGTGTAGCACAACTTTTTTCAACATCGATAATAATCAGAGATGTTTCCTGAGCAGCAAATCAGCATGTTAGAATGATTTCTGAAGATCATGTGACACTGAAGGATTGCTGAAATTCAGCTTTGATTACAGGAATAAATTACATTTTAACATGGATTCACATCGGAATAGATTTCAGAATATTCCTGTATTTGCATACTAATATTTCTCAATTTTACAGCATTATTACTCAAATAAATGCAGCCTTGATGAGCATAACAGATTTCTTTCGGAAACATAAAGAATAATGACTCAGTACAAACTGCAACACAAGACTAACATATAATCGTACAAAGAATAATACATTTAATACTAATAATACAAGCACAAAGAGAACCAGAACTGCTGCCCCACTGAATTAATTTCACATCTCTTCTCTCTTCTCTCTCCAGCGGAATGAGGAGGGTTCAGAGGGGCACATGGTGTTCGATCCCATGCTGGACCACCGTGGCATTTGCTGCACAGAATGTCATCGCAGTTACACCCATTGTGAGCGGGTTTGTGAGCCTCACGGGGGCTACTGGCCATGGCCTTACAACTACCACGGCTGTCGGCAGGTGTGCAGGGTCATCATGCCGTGCCGCTGGTGGGCAGCTCGCGTGCTAGGAGTCGTGTAAACTCCGGTGTTTACTCTTGAGTTTCTGCTGGTCACCGGCTGAATGCACAGTAGATTTGCCCTTAAGGTCCAAACTGAAGTATAATGAGACATTTTCAACAAAGGTTAACCAAAAAGTTATACACATAGCAATAGTTGAAAAAAAAAATAGCTTTGAATAACAGACACATGTTTTTAGGACTATTAAAATATGCTTTTTGAATTGTACACACTTGTATGTGCAGTGTTTTATTTCTGAACCAAACAAAACTGCAATCGGTGCAATGCAATCCAGTGGAAGATCTTTGATTATTTTTGCAGTTTTGGTTTGATCGCAAGCGGCAAAGGTAATAAAACAGCTTAACAGGCATATAAACATTTGCATTGCATTTATTAAAATGCATGCAGTAAAATATATTTTGAGACAAGTTAAAAATCAAAGTTGATGGATATGGGTTTTGCGATGTTGGAAAATTAGGTGTAAAGTAAACAAAAGTAAAACTCTGATGTAACTTATGGAACAAAAGATGTGTTTTAATATGCAAATAAAAAGTAGTTGAGAATATTTTGTTTTGCGTAACAGACAGAGTTATATACACTTGCATGTCTTGTGTTATTATTTCCTAGCCACTACAGGAACCAAACAAACAGAAATTGCAATTGGAAATGCGACGTAAGACGGTGTTTGATTGGTACAGTCATTATTTTTGCAATTCCGTTTGGTATTGCAAATCACATACCTCAGTTTTACATGAAGAACTACAAGAATATAAATATTTGCATTGCATTTATTAAAATGCAAACTGTAAAATACATTTCCTCAAACTCCAGGCAATTAACAAATACTGAGTTGGATGAACCTAATAACATCTTGTGTGTAAGAGTTGCAACCTAATTTCACAAAATCCTCTGCGTAGGCATTAATAACTCATTAAGCTTAGGCTTGGTTTGCTAGTAATCATTTGGCTAATCCATGAATTTACCCACTGAGATATTAAATGGTATGTGCAGCAAGATTTAAATGTACTAATTTTAAAAAAAGAAAAAGCAAACACCTTCTGAGCTATTCTTAAATGGGTTTATTGTATTTTGATGTCAACTATCCTCCCACAGTATACTTTCAGGTTTGAAATAAAGAGCACATCACTTTGTTTTAGACATATGAGGCCACAGTGAAAATCTAGAATGTTTTCTTTTCCATTTAAATATAGGAATAAAACATTGGGGATTTTAGGAAAATGTTTAAAGAAAAAATGCAAAATGAAGCAGAACTATGTCAGATTGTGCTCTACTTTCCAAGTAAGCGAGTGACATTGTTCATGCATTTTTATTAATTATTATTATTATTATTATTATTATACAGTCAGATTTTCATTGGTCACTCATATGTGATGCTGACAATAAATTGTAATGAAAATGTACTAAAACAGAGGCATTTCACTCTTTTGGATCCCACGGCATCTCTGTGGAGAGTCTTTCTCTCACTGCATCTTCATCATCTTAAACTAACATGAGTCCTGTGCTACAGTGACTGCAAAAGTCATCTAAATAAAATATGATATTTCAAATATAAAAACGACCTTATCCACTTCAGTAATTTGAAGGCTGTCTGGTCTGTGTTTTCATTTATTTATTTATTATTCATTATTTATTGTTTTTCCACAAACAGGCAGGACACAAAGTTCCAAAAGCAGCACGAGCGATTTAGATTTAATGATGTATGAAGCACATTTCAAACACGCTTTTTGCGCCCCATAACGCTGCTTTCGCACGATCACACTAATGAGGAGAAATCCTCATCACCGGATGCTTTTTAGAGAATGCTCTTCTGTGATAGCAGTTCATGTTTCAGTCACACCGCGGTTGTCTCAGTGGGGAAACATGAGCAACTCTACAGGAAATCAAATTGACTTTGGCATGTAGTGTCTAAGAATGTCCATGTCAGAAGTGAGCAAACTCACACTGCCTTGAGCAAATGTTCAGACATTTTAGCATTATGCTTAGACAGGACATTTTTTCTCTCTCTCAAAGGAGTTGGAGTTTATGGGGTTTTTACACAATAACAGTTATTTTTTAAATGTGTTTTAATTGACTGTATCCTGTAGTGACAAGTTCGTGACCTATTCAAAATCATTGACAAATATGGGTTTTGCTATGTTTACACCCACACCGATAACCACATACAGTATGTGATATAAGTTAATAGAAAGAGCAATGCGATAGGCTAGCCTACAGTGTTGTAACCCATTAAGGAGCAAATTTTCGTGGGCGCCCACGTGAAAGAAGTACTATAGCAAAATATTTAAGTATTTTTGAATCATACTATAGTAAAGTATATTATACTGCATCTTCTATAGTATTTACAACACTTTGTTAATGAATGCTACAGCATAACTGATAAACTGTAATAAATACAGTAGTATACTGTAGTTTTAACTACAGTAAACTGCAATGTTTTGCACCCTATAGTTGCAGAAAACAGTATTGGGTAAGGTAATTTGTTTATTTTACTATATTTGGTAGCACTTTATTTTACTGTTCCTCATGTACATACTATCTTCTTATTATAGTAATTACAATAACTATGTAATAACTACTGTAGGTACTAACCCTGAACCTACACCTAAACCTAACCCTAAATCTATGTATTACCAAAACTTTCTTAGATAACTTCGCTGTAAGTATTTTACACGTACTGTAAAATAAATTTACTACAGCAAGTAAAGAATAACCACAAAAAATAATTCAAGGAATTTACTTTTTCATGGTTCAAAAACACTACAGTACTTACTATAAATTACCATAGTATTGTATCCATGTGATCCAGTACTTTAAATACCATCATCGCAGACAGGAATTTTGCGCGAAGGTGAGATATTTCTTTACTTCACAAATGCATGCGTTTAATTTAGTGAGCTTTACAAACACTGCAACATGAAGCTTTTAAACATTCACGAATAATTAATTTAGAAACCGGTGATTTGGGGCGTGTTTTAAACTTGCCAAGTCACGTGTTTTCAGCAAACAAGGCTTTGTTGCGATTCGATTCAAATTTTATTAATTTAATGTTAGTACTTGTGCATGTAGAACACAGAAAAGAGAATATTTAATTGCTAATTAAGCTTGTTTGGCACATTAATAAAATGACACAATTTTAGCCTACAGGTTTTTACCAGCAGCTGTTGTTTGTCTGTGGCATTTCGAGTGCTTCAAAACGGTGAATCATTTTTCGTAGTAGTCGATTCCGACCTTTGTTTTAGTAATTTTGAGGTAATCATCTGTACGTTGAAGTTATTTCTGTGTAAGCTGTGCCTGTGCTTCATACATCGCTACAGTATTAGCCTAAAAATACCAAATTATGCTACTGCACCTTTAATTTACATCCTTGAATCTGATTGGTCATCTAGCTGCGTCCAACAACCGTGAAACTTTCTGCAATACTGCATTCAAATGATTCGATCAAAACACGAATATATATTCATGAAACCTGCAGCCTGGAATTAAAACTTTTGTCTGGTTTTTCGAGCTGGATAATGACATCATTGAATTCATGACTTTACCTAAAAACGTATTGTTTACTATTGTCCTTTGTTCATACATGAAAAAATATAGAAATGTATAGTAAACGTCTATAGTGTTTTTGAACCATACTATAGTAAAGTGCTTGAATTAAGTTGTTGTGGTAATTCTGTAGTTGCTGTGGTAACATAACAACTATAATAATATAAACAAATGACTTTACCCAATACTGTACTACAGTGTATATTACACTACAATACACTACCGTTTACTGTAGTAAAAATTAAAGCATACTACAGTATTTATTACAGTTTATCAGATCACTATAGTTAACCTCTTAAGCACAAATGCTATTTTGGGGATTTCCGTTTTTCATTTTCCTTCCTAATTTTGAATGCTTCCCTATTCACATTCAAAAGTGTGAGATGACAAAGTTTGGTATCATTTTAAAGGAAACCCTTTGAAATTACATAAAACACTGTTGAAATTGATAAAAATGACAATATATGCTGTCTTTGTTATAATAAATAGGGAAAAAAACAAGGCGCTTTTTTATTTTATTTGTGTAAACTGAAGTTTGAAATAGTATAGCTCAGGCAATGAAGGGCCTAGTAACTTTAGACCAATTTCATGTTTTTCTAGCACATGTCAGCTAATAGAGGAAAAAAGAAATTTCTTTCTATCTTAATCTATGCAAAAGTTATTCTATTCCAACTGAAGGAAGGAATAATACCATTTTTGTACAAAATTTTAGTCTAAATAAGTATGAAGTCATCTTTTGCACACTTGCAGTATGGAATAATGTGATATCTGTATATTATTTTACAGAAAACACTCAGAAGTTACATAAAAAGCTGCTGTTTGTGACAAATAGTATTATTTATGTTGTTTCACATATGATGAACCATCTCAATACAATGTGCTTTTTTGTGTGTATGTTTTCTGAACAGTCTTTCAAATAGAATTAGGCAATAGCGACATGCATAGAATTATTAAAATATCTGGTCTGTCACAGTCTTAAATAGAATCCACAATTTCCAGCTTAATATCATTTCATTTATGTCTATTCTGCATCATGTAAAGATTAGGAGACCTTGCCTGTCTCAAGCATGTATGATATTTCATATTTATAGCGTGTCTGTTTGTTATTATTCAAAACCAGCGATAAATCCGCGTCCCCGAAGCTTCAACGCGAACTTCGGAGCGTCAACAAACTAATTTATGTTCATCCACCCAGTATACTGTACTGTTTACTGTATATTCACTGAAATGCGGTCAAATATGAAAATTATGAAAATAAACAGATAAGCTTATGGCTAGCGGAGCTTCGAGGCTTCAAAATAAAGAATGAAATGTATAAAAGCAAGTATCACGCGTATACGCTTACCAGATGCGCGTCCTGACCTCTCCACGGCGACGGTGGTCCTCCATAACTTGTATTATGAATATTATTCATTGTTAATCCGGAGATTCTTCCGCGTGTAGTTTCCCCCTCGCGTGGTCTTTGTTTAGAAGCAGCCAAACACTCGATTTCCCTTCGGCCAGCAGTTCTGTGACGTCACCGGACGGAAACAGGACGGGGCAGTAAGTGACCCCCCTGTTGCGGCTATTCGCACCTCTGACTGGTTCAGACGGCTTTTGAGTGACAGCTATTTGGACTAATAGCGCTTCACAAAGAGATCAGATCTGTATAGCAGGAAAAAGGCTTTAGTGCGCATCATATGAGTTAGAGGTCTGGTCAGCGCTCACAGGGCTTTGGACCTCTATTGCGCACTTGTACAGAACGCTTTATATCTCAGCAATGGAAGCACGCAGAAACGTAAAAATGGTCTTGTTTGAAAGAAGAGATTCTAATCTAAAAGATTATATCGAGTATATAGGTATGCGTGGCTGTTTGCGGCTGACTGAAGCGGTGCAAAATGTATAAATAATAAGGTGAGAAATTTTACATCGCGATTCTGTTGAAGATCATTCGATCTGTGATTGTCACACAATAAAATGATCTACATCATCAGATTCCTGAGAATGAGAGCTTTCTTGTGATATATGACTTGACTGTTTTGTGAAAAATATTTTAAATACACATTCTTACGAAAACGTATTCGCAATCGTTAGATGGAAATTTATGGGGGGGGAAATATATTTCTTAGCTTAATTTGACTACTTTATGTATCATAAAACCCCAATTAATGGTATTCTTTGTAAAGAAAACACTCTAAGCTTTCAAATGAACCCATTTTTGGGCAAATGCCATATAAGGAAGGATATGCAAATGAGACACAAACACGTGGCATGCTATTTTCGGACCCGGTACCGGGTCTGCAGAGTTTATTAATGCTACAGTTTGCTGTAGCATTCATTAACAAAGTTTTGTAAATGCTATAACATATACAGTATAATACTAATACTATAGCATGGTTCAAAAGCACTTTAATATTTACGTTAAAAATTTTTTCATGTGGGTTATTATGCACTATTTTCATATTTAATATTGTAAAGTTGCTTTGACACAATCTGTATTGTTAAAAGCGCTGCTGTATATGAATAAAGACAGTTTTGAACGAATCGACTGAGTGAATGACAAATCAGTTGAATTTGTGATTCAATCACTCGTTTACTCATTGATTCACTCAGGAATGAAACATTGGAGATGCGAAACCGTCTCATTCAAGCGATTAGCTTCATAGCAGTCATTTAATACTCTTTTCCTCCTCACATAATGAAATCATCCACACTCAAATCAATATTTCATGTCCATTTATTAATACGTACAGTCAGGTTGACACAAGAGCCCTCCGAGTCATGTCAAGGTCCTTTATTTAGCGGTAACGATCGGATGACTGTATAACCACATATTAACTGTCTAGCATTTGTGTAGCTTCTTTTCTATGGAACCGTGAATGTAGACAACAGGGATGTTATCTGCTCGCTCAGTGTGCAGAATAAAATGAGACATCTGCCCTGCTTTTCACCGGCCAACGATGATTACCGCGCTTTCATCGCTGATACGACAGTCTTTCCGTAGGCTATATAATATTAATCCAGCATGCACGCTTGCCAGACGCACTTAAAGCAAGGTGACAAGCGTGACACATCCAGGACCTCCTGATGATTCGTGCTCCGGCTCGTGGACATTAAAGGAGCCCCACGGAGCACCTTTGAGTGCCCTGAAGTGGCTCAAATTTGCAGGGAGGGGGATCGGTGGGGAGGACACACATCTCCACCTCTGCACTTCCACTGTCACGGTCATTAAAAGAAAATGAGAGGATGTGAGGCAGGTTTTCTTACCTGACAGTGATTGTGGGAGAGCGAGGTGTCATCAGAGACCCTCATTCATGTCTGTCTGGGCTAGAAAAGAAGAAGAGCACTAATGGGTGACGGATAATTGCTTCTGCTAATGGTCTCGCAATGTGCATGCACAATTAAGTGTTAGATTAAATAAACAATGGGTGGAAAATAAGATGAAATTATTCGCATCTTAGTTGTGGCTTCACTTTATTATTTAGACCCTGCTTCAATATCGAGTCTTGCTTTTTACTATATAGCCAGCTGCCTTCTGAGACAGGATCCTAACTAAGATTAAACCTCATTAGGGATCAGTCTAGAGAGAAACTGCAAAACTGCAAAGTGCACAGGAGACTTGACTTAATAATAACACTAATTGATTTGTTGTGAAATACTTTGAAATTGACTTTGCATCTTAAAGCCTCTTTTACAGCTTGTAAGGCAGTTAAGGCTACTCTGTGCCCGTTTACAATTCAGTGTAAAGATGCAATGCATAATAAAAGCCAGACAAGATTACGCCAACTCTGAGCCACCTTAACCTTAAAGTATACAATTATAATTTGTGTGGAAATGCATTTATGCCTCCTCTGAGCATCACTGAACAGTCTGTGTAGAAACACTGAAATGCCAATTTAACTTATGCCACATGTGTAGTGCAACTATTGGAAACTAAAAACAATGCATTACAATTCTGTGTAAAGATGCAATGCAGAATAAGATCCAGACTTCATCATCCCACCTCAGCCCCTAGTACTAAGGCAGGCATCTAGTTATACAATAAGTTTTGTGTAAATGCATTGATGCCACTTTTAAGCAGCATTAAACTGTCTTTGTAAAGACAGCTAAAATCCACTTCAGAAGTGCTTTTATGCCACCTATGTAGTGTAAATGTGGCATAAAATATAAAAATACTGCCTCGAAGAAGAATCAATGCAAAGCAGGCTAAATTATGCCAGGTGTGTCAGAGCTGGCTTAATTTAGTCTGGTTTTTGTTTGGCATTGCATTTTTACAAAGAATTTTGAGGCAACATTTTTACTTTTTTAATTCCACATTTACACTCCATAGGTGGCATAAAAGCACTTCTGAATTGGCTTGAATGCACACACATTACAAACAAACACTTTGCATTACATCTTTGCATACTTTGACACACCGTAGCATAAATAATCAGAGTAAAAGCCAGACTAAATTAAGTCTGCTCTATCCAACGTTAGCTAATGCAGTTGCAGAACCAATGGAGTTTGGAATCAAATGCATCCTCACTCTACAATTTTTAATTTGCAAAGATACACAAAAGACTCGAAATATGGAAGAATTCAGCAAGGTTTTTCTAGTGTTTATAATTTTTGCCACTTGATAGTGTCTTTATTTCATTGCATGGAAAAGAGCAGCGTGAATATTGATGAAATACCTTCTCGCTCTTTGTCTTCTGTACATGATTGTGATTTCTTGAGCTAGTGGCATGAGCTGCATCCACTGGTCCAGGCTTTTGGCCAGCATCTCTCTTTTGCTTCTTTCTGAGCCATGGGCTTCTTATCATGGGTGTCCAGCCGTACTTTCAGTGCCTACATCCATCTTGTTGATTCTGGCGGTGTGCTCCAAGAACAGATTTGTAGAGGCAATGACCAATTCAGAAAAAAAGCAGTCATGTGCGTCCCTCCAAGAATGCAGAAACCAGCCAGCCATTGTTGGGTCTGTTCTCGCAGTTCTGTCTTTTCCTAATAGGGTTTTTATTATTAATTCCCAGTGTTTAGAGATAATGCTCTGAACAAATTGCCAGTCTCACTGCATTAATTGAATTCCATGTGCATTAGTGGTTATTTAAGAAGTTGCAAAAGCAGGAAAAGCAGTGCTTGTGTGTTTAATTCATAATTCCTCATTTATACATTCCATTCATGTATTAAAAAAAGTGTTCATTTGAAAGCACTAGATAAATGCATGAAGGTGTATTGGCTTTGCTTTCTATTTAACTCTTATTTCAACAGCACCAGTGGTTTTGAATTTTATTCACCAGACTGCATTTTTTTACAGTGTTTACTTGATTAATGATTGTTATCATATATATATAGCATATGTATATTTATACACAGAGACTGAGCCTGGTTTCTCCACAAGGTTTTTTATTTTTTTTATTTTTTCTCCATTTCCGTTCTGGTTCCTTGTCTGTTGCCTTTGGCTTGCAGTTGGGGACACTTAATTTCTGGCAATATTGTGGACTTGATTGCACAGATACTGTCTGAGGAGAACTGAACTGAGCAATGAACTGATTTAAACTTTTCTATTGTCCTCTTGCTCTGTATTGCATGATATTATTTTCCTGACACTGTAAAGCTGCTTTGACACCTGTGCTGTATAAAGCACTGTATAAATGATGGTGACTTGACATGGTTTCATCTAAAGTTGACTATTGCATAATAGAAAAAAAATAAGCTGAATTTCAGCAAACATGATGAGATTCATCTGGCTGCATTATATATTAAACACCCATTTTTCATAATATTGCATTGTATTAACAGATAAAGTCATGTACGGTGCTGCATTTATTTATTTATTTATTTATTGTTTGTTTAATAAACATAGATCAAGAAATAAAAATGGATTATAATATTAATTTAATGGATGTTGGGATCAACACTTACACATTACACACACACACACACACATATGTATATACATAAGTTTAATTACTCTTAAAAAAAATTATTACTACTATATTTGTCTTGTTTTCCATTACAAATATATAATATATAAACATACTTGAGAATCACAGTGACATTATATATTAAGTATTAATATTTCAGAAAAATATTATTAAATGTTATTAAAATGATGTGAATTATTCCTTAAAACAAGAAGAAAGAAAACAAAACATATGCCAATGGGGTCAAACAATCATAGTTTTTCCTTTGAATTAAATTAATTTTTTTCGGATTTCATAGACAGTTTTTTTAAAGCCTAAACTAACTAGATTTTAGTGCATTTCTCAGGCATTAATAATAATAATAATTATTATTATTATTGTATACACTCACTCACTACACAATGAGAAGTAGCCTATATATAATTTCACACACACACAAACATCCACCAAGACAAGCCCACTATACACCAGAAGACATTTATAAGCAACAAAACAACCTGTTAACACCGAGGGGAGAAAAAGCCCTGCCTCGCGGCCTTGAAGTCTCCAGATTCCCGCGGCTCTGCAGAAAGCAGCAGCTGAAGGGTTTGTGAAATATAAAAACGCTCCCTGTGGTGCAGAAAAGACTAAATGTTATAGGTGCAGTGCCGGCGTGGGGAGATACAGACCTGCTTTCATGTTTGTGTGGCTCCAGGGAGCCGCTGGTTCCCAGAGAGCCCTTCAGGCCGGGGAACAGACAGCACTTTGTGCATCACGATGACCCGCTGCGTCTGCCAATCACACAGAGAGCCGGCGCTGCTGTGCTAATGGGCAACCGCAGACATCTCTCTCTCTCTCCCTCTCTCTGTGTTTTAAGATCCTCTCTTCTCTCCACCACACCTGGGCTTTCATCAGAAGCGGCGAGGGCAGACAGCAGCAGCTGCTCGCCGAGGCACAATTTGTTTGTGCCTTGAAGCCCTGTATGGGGGAATAATATTTCCAAGAACTCAAAAAACTGCAGGCGAATTTTCCCCTCTGTGTATACGTTTGCTGTGACCCGCTGTACAGAGCTGCTGGAGATTTATGTCATCGGTTATGACACTGTGCTTTATTGAAGGCCGTGTTCTGATTGCATAGCATTTTGTTTTGATAAAATAAATATAATCAAAGAACGCCTGATAGGGTTTGGAAACAAAACCATTGGCTTTCATGGAATTTATTTTTTCTCATGCATATAAATTAATATTTTCTAAGATCAGGGTTATTATACATTGATAATATATATGTCTACAGTTTAGTGTTAATAACCATCTAACTCAACCAGTCAAGAGCTACATTTAGCCTTAGATGTAATATGAATATGGTCCCTGAAGCATAGGTTTTATTAGCTGACAATAATAATAAATAAATAAGCATTATAGGCACAAATACAAATGTACTTTTAGAAATTGTTTTTAAAAAATATGGTGTTATTGTTTTGGCAAGCTTAAATTAAAACGGTAACACTTTAAAATAATGGTCCGTTGTTAATAAGTAACTACGCAGGAAGTAATAGGTAGTACTACATTAACACTTAACTTAATACTATTAACTAATATAGAAGCAAGATAAACTAAGCAGTAAGTAATAGCTCATTTAGGACATAGGTAGTTCCTTATTAGGTGTTTGATAATTACTAAAGAAAAATATCGCCATTGAGAACTACTTTGGAACTATGGCCAATTAATGAAGAATAACCAACAAAAAAATTAAAAACTAAAATGTAAATAAATTCTAAAAACATAAAAATAAAAACTGATCCAGATAAACACTGATATAAACATATACACTGTAAAAAAAATATATATATATATATATATTAGTGAAGTACAAGAAAGTATTATTTTAGTATTTCTGCTTTGTTTTATACAATGTTGCTTACCATTTCTTTTAAGTATGTGTGAAATTTATAATTTCTCAGCGAAAAAGAGTTTCAAGGCCATTTGTTTAATCAGTGTAAATGCATATAAACCAAACCAGCTGTGTGTCAATTTTTACACATCTACAGTAAGAGGACGATACCTGACCAGAATAAGCTGTGATTTTCAACATTTAATCAAAGTGCTGAAGAGCAGCGGCTGTGAGTCTGTGTCTCCTCACACAAACACAATCAAATCTAACACCATGCAGTATGTGGGGTGGGAAAATCATCTGAGGAATCTCAGATTCTCCCAGTCAGCAAGATGATGGATATCCGGGAAAATACTGCTGCAATCCCAGCAAACCATGAGACTTTTTATAAATCTGGGATTTCTATTGAATACGGAAGAGAAAATAGAGAAAAAAAAAAGAGTTTAGAAATGCTTAGAATGCTAAAATCCCACACTTTTAAAAATATGAATTTTTTTGAGAGCATTTACTATGGTATATATTAATATGGCATATAAAATAAAATATTATTATTAATAAATATATTTATAAGGATTTGATTCAGTGATGCATTTATGTAGGCCTATTCCTTTTCCACTTTGGTAAACAAGATGATAGGTCAAATGTCAAATGTAATCATGAAGCATAAAAAGGTATTAAAACTAAATGTAAATTACTGCACAAGATAAGAGAGCTGATCAAATCTAATTATGCAAGTAAACCATAAAACTGCACTAATGTCTTCACACAATCATTATTAAAGATAAAATAAGCATGAGCTAAAATAAATTATAAATATAATAAATAAAATAGCAAATATAAACAAATAAAATAAACTTTTAATGTTAGAATAAACATTAAATAAACATTTTTTTTAAACTATATAAACTTATTTTAAAAACTAATAAAAATCACAGAAACAAAAGTTACTAAAAGTAGACAAATATGCAAAAACTAGAACATATTAAATAAACTGATAAAAAAAATTATAAAAACAATGAACAGAATTGCTAAAACTTTCAAATTTAATTGAAAACAGAAAATATAAAAATAAAATCAAAACAAAATATTAATAAAACTATGATATTACATATATACTAACATAAAACTGCTGATTTAAAATACATTTTTAAGGAATGCATATTTTAATTATATTTGCACCATTAAACTATGATAAATTAAAGTTAGAGATGTAAAATGGGTAATTTTATCTTTATTAAAATACAGAAATACACAAGTGTTTTGTAGAAAAAGTCATATATATATATATATATATATATATATATATTTACAATTTCTGAGTGAAAAGTAACCCTACACTAAATCTTTTCCTTGTATAGATGCATGCTGGGAACTTCAGGCTTTACATCTGCTGACGTTTCCCAAAGTGCAAGTGTCCTGTGTGCTGCTACAGAGTCAGATTCACCTGAGAGTTCACACGTCATCATCACATCAGTGTAAGTGTGTCTGTGCTCGAGAGAAACCTTCAGAAAGCCTTCTTCTCAGAGTCAAAGCTCCCATGAGCTGCATTAACAACACGCCACATAAACAACATAAAAACAGTCATGAGTCTCTGGGGGATATTTGCAGCAATAGCCAACAATACACTGTGTGGGTCAAAATTAAAAAATAAATATATTTTATGCCAAAAATCATTAGGATATTAAGTAATGATCATGTTCCATGAAGATATTTTGTAAATTTCCTACTGTAAATATAACAAAACTTAATTTTTCATTAATATGCATTGCTAAGAACTTCATTTGAATGACTTCAAAGACAATTATCTCAATATTTAGATTTTTTTTATTTTATTTTATTTTTTTGCACCCTCAGATTCCAGATTTTCAACTAGTTGTATCTCAGCCAAATATTGTCCTCTTATAACAAGACATAAATTATTGATGTTATTCAGCTTTCAGATTATCTAAATTTCAGAAAAACTGTCACTTAAGACACTTTTGTGCTCCAGGGTCACATAATGGGTGCATTACTGCACTTTATTTTGCACAGTGAGCCCACCAATGCAAACCCTTCATCTGAATCGACACACACGAAGTCTTTAACTCCAGACTGCACGAGAGAGACGCCGGCGATGTAGTGCTTTCACCATGATGTCAGCTTTTTCCGCACCTATTTTTTGCTTTGCTAATTTATGAAAGCTATGATGCGGTTCTCAGGTTTAATGTTTTTAATCTCATGCTTCGCTGGCCGCTGCCATCTTTGCATGCCGGTGTGATTTGTCCAGTGTTTCAAGGTTTCTCCAGAGTTCTCCGCACCCTTCGGCGAGACCGGACCGCTGCACGTCCATTAACCTCAAGCCTCGTGAATCCCTCTGAATGGATGCTCATTTTAATCACTTTTTTGGGCGACTGTGAAGGGCTGAGAAAGCTGGCTACCTCCTGCTTAATAACATTACGCTCTAGATACTCACTCAAGCATATTTATGATCTGCATTTCCAGCGTGTTTAGATGTTATGGCAACTCACTTATTATGACAAATTCTGCTCCAGTAAAAGCCCACATAAAAGCAGAATTGGACTTGTGTGGCTTTCAGTCCATATCTATTAGCGCGGAGATCATCTATATGCTGGCAGATGATTGAAAATAGATTTATGTTCAGCAGATATTTGCAATGAACAGTCTTTCTCTTTTGAGGAAAAGTGTACAAATTTCTATGCAGTAAAATGCACTACAGAAATAAAATGTACTGTAGATATTCATGAGCAGAACTGAATATCGGTGTTATTTTAGTTAACTAAAACTAAATCCAATAAAATTGAATGGTTAAAATTAGTAAAAATAACTCAAATAAAATTAATCAAACGATTAAGCACATCCAAATTAAAAGTTTTTGTTTACATAATATTTGTGTGTGTACTGTGTTTATTTATAATGTATATATAACACACACATACAGTATAAATTCAGAAAATATTTACTTTATATATCATATATATATATATATATATATATATATATATGTATATATATATATATATATATATATATATATATATATATATATATATATATATGTATATATATATATATATATATATATATATATATATATATATATATATATACACACACATATATATATATATATATACACACATATATATATATATATATATATATATATAAAAACATAAAATTTTCTGCATGTGTGTGTATTTATATGTACATAATAAATATAGACAGCACACACACATATATTTTGCAAACAAAAACGTAAAAAAACTAAAAATATATAACTTAGATACAATTATATATTTTATTCATATTTTGAACGTTTTTATTTTATTTTTGGTTTAATTTGGTAATTTTCCTGTGTTCTCCTGTGTCTTTGTGATTTAATTAATTTTATTTCTGTTTAAATTGTTTCAGTACATCAAGATAAAATAAATAAAAAATTTTAGTTAATTATGTTTTTAATGTTAGTTTCACTTTTATCTGTAATACAACATTTTAACAATAATAAAATAACAAAAATACACATCAGAATTATGAAAATCTTAAATTAAAATGAAAACAGATAATATAAAAATAATATAGTTAAAAACATCAACAAAAGCCACACACACACACACACACACACACACACACACACACATACAGTGCTTTAAGTGTACTCACTACCGCCACTTCCAAATATAGCTCTTGAGCTTACCACCACCTCTCCGTGAGCCCAGAACGTGCTTTTAGCGTACAGGTACGTTCATTTGGACATCTGTTTTAAAATCCTTTGCCTTCACTGCCGCTTTTCAGAGCGCCCTTCAAGATGCACGCTTTCCTAATTCTTCCTAGTTCGGAGTATGGAGCGTGAATCATTTGAATCAGTTCGGGAGTTCGTCGCGGATTCGCGAATCATTTGAGTCAGTTTGGGAGTTCGGAGCGCGTTCGCGAATCATTTGAGTCAGTTTGGGGATCGCAAATCATTTGAATCAATTCGGGAGTTCGGAGCTGTTTCGCGGATCATTTGAATCAATTCGCGATTTCGGAGCGGGGTTAGCGAATCACTGAGTCAGTTTGGGAGTTCGGAGCGGGTTCGCGAATCATTGAGTCAGTTTGAGGATCGCAAATCATTTGAATCAATTCGGGAGTTCGGAGCGGCTTCGCGGATCATTTGAAACAATTCGAGAGTTCGTATAGGTTTCGCGAATCATTTGAATCAGTTCGGGAGTTCAAAGCGGGTTCGCGAATCATTTGAGTCAGTTTGTGGATTTTGAATCATTTGAATCAGTTCGGGAGTTCGTAGCGGGTTCGCGAATCATTTGAGGCAGTTCGGGAGTTCAAAGCGGGTTCGCGAATCATTTTAATCAGTTTGGGGATCGCAAATTATTTGAATCAGTTCGGGAGTTCGGAGCGTGATTCATTTGAGTCAGTTCGGGAGTTCGGAGCTGGTTCGCGAATCATTTGAGTCAGTTTGGAAGTTTGAATGCAGTAATGCAGTAGCTCTTTCTAAGGGTATTTATTGTTTATTATTTATTAATATTTATGTTCAGTTGTTCTTTCTAGCTCAAGCAAATCCACAAACTAATAAAAGGATTAATTATTAAGGTTGCCTGTTGACTGCTGTATATAAAACCCCTTCAATATAGTTGTTGTTACCTTAGGGGATGAAAAAAACTAAAAACAAACAAACACAGAAAATATTTTTTTGGCTATAATAGAGTATCGGCACCTCTTTTGGGCCACTTAAAGCACTGTGTATATATATATATATATATATATATATATATATATATATATATTACATATAATATGATATATATGATACTAAAGTGACGCTGCTGCACTGTTGAAGATTACATTTTATTTGTGAGTTCTGTGTGAAATAATCTGTATAATCTACTCTCAATAGCACATTTGGACAATAAGGGGTAAAAATACAAGGAAAAAAAAGCCAGTAAAAAACAAACAATAAAACACAACTCAGAAGAAAATATTTTCTTTAAGGTGCTGTGGAGACAAAACTCACTATATAGAGCCTAAAATAGAGGCCCGGACGAATAAAGAAAGAAAAGCAGAGCACAGATGATGAGGGAGATGAGAGGAAACATTATATGACCCAACCGCAGAGAGACAGAACGGCTCCAGAAAGAGCAGAGTCTCACTGATCAACCACAAGAGACACTCCAGCGTTCTGATTGGAGGAGGAGGAGGAGTGGGAGGAGTCTATCAAACACACCTGCATCTCTGGTCTAAACAGGCCAGCAGTGTTACATCAGTGTTAGTTGTCATCTTTTTTTGCATTTATGAAAAATTTTCGTTCAGTTTTAGCAATTGTAAAGGTTTTTTTTTATATTACTTTATTTTATATATTTTTTACAGGTTAGTTTTAGCAATTTTAGTACAGTTACTTATTTAATATAGTTGCCAAGACACCAATTCTAATTTTATTTTTATTATTTTTAAATAGCTTTCTAATTTCTAAATGTATTATATTTAAATTTTAGCAATCATAAAGATTTCAATTATTTTAAGATTTACATTTAATATATTTTTTTGGCAGTTTAATTTTAAGCAATATTTGTCTTATTTATTTCACTTAGTTGTCAAGATAACATATCAAATTTTATTGTTATTTTGAAATAGCTTTTACTATCATACTTCAGTTTTATTAACTGTAAAGTTTTTTTTATATTTTTATTTGCATTTAATTTCAAAATTTCAATTTATTTTTTAACTTTTTTAGCACTTTTAGAATTGCTATTTATTTCATTTAGACAACATTTCTGTTTTTTTTATTATACACACACACACAGACACACACACAAACACAAACATACAATTTTTATGTATTTATTTATTTACTTACAGTAATTTAACAAATTTCCAAAACATAGTTTAGTTTTAGCTAACAGTAAAAAAAAAAAACATTTAACAGAACTTACATACATGTTTCTCACATATTTCTACTTTGTGTGTGTGTTTGTGTGTGCGCGCTGGAGTGTGTGTGTGTAGTTAACACTAATTAGATTGTTAAACAAGTCTAAACACATTCTTACATGTTTTATGTTTTTTTTTACTTTAATAGTCTACAACTTGAATGGAGAAAAAATCCCACAATTTCACTTCAATAACATTTCAATCAGACATGATTTCTGACAGCAAATACTCTGAAACAAAGCAAGCCAGTCAGACGGTTTAAGTGAGCGTCTCTCGGCCAGAACAAGCAGTAAACCGCGGCTGACTTCACGAACAAAAGCGGTTTGTGCATCAGAAAGAGCAGCTGTTGAAAGCAGCTCTCGAAGTTTGTGAAGAAGACAAAGTAAATGCAAACAGCAGGCGAGATCGGCACGGCTCTGAAGTGTGAACCCCGGGGCAGGTTCTGTACTTAAGACTTACAACAATCTCATTATCTTTCACTCCACACACATCAGATACGAGCAGATCTGCCTCCGTCTGCCAGCAGGCATCAGACCAACACTTCTGCAACACTGCTGCACATTACTGCCATATGGACAGCGTTTGGAGCCAGACCCAAGCCTGTTGGGCACATTCCCCAGATAGTTCAATGAATATTTTATCTAATTTCCATCTAATTTGCAGCAAATCATTATACAGAGCATTTCTAATTAATTTATAGGACAGATTTGATTTTGATAACTTGTGAGAAGACTTTCCCCCTCCACCTCTTTTGGGAAACTACACATTATATAAAATACACTGGTAAATGACTGCAGTCACTTCTTATAAAACACCCATTCACCAAACGCTGGAACACAGAGGGTTCACGGTCCTCATGAAACTCGCGGTTTAATTAACTTTACACTGTGTAATTAACCCGAGAACCGCCGAGACAGAGAGGATTTAATTAAAGTATTTCATTCCACTAATATGAATGGCGGTCCTTTTCAGGTGTCTGTCATATCACAAAAGATGGCCTGAAAATACAGTCGTTTCTTGTCTTTTTAGTAAAAGAGAAGCTTAACCTTCAGAAAATGTTGAATGTCAACCTCAAAGCAGTGTGGTAGTTTTCATTAATATTTTGAATGAGCTTTTATTATTTTAGTTTCACTTTTAGCAGTCCTGAAATGTGCTGCTTTTGACATTTAAGAAATATATATGAAAATCCAATAGCTTTAATTAATTTGTATTGCAGTTTTAGTCTGAAGTTGTAATTTTAGTACTTAAAATATATATATATATATATAATTGTATTTTAACTGTTTATTTAATTTGTATAAATTCATATTTTTAATGTTATTTATATATTGAAATATAATTTTATTTAATAATTTTAATAATTTTATTTTATTGAATTTTAGTGTTGTTTCCAGTAATTTAGTTTCTTTTTCATTTATGAATAATATTGATTTTGTTGATGAGTGTCGCTGCATTTTTGAAAAATAGGTTTTTAATTAATTTTATTAAAATTTAAGTTTGCAGTTATGATTTCAGCACGGCTTAAATTTATTCAAAAGGAAAATTTCTAATTTTCATGTAGTCAAAGTAGCTTCAAGTTTTTCCAACAAACACTTATTACAGTTATGTAGTATTTTATTTTATTTAAACTTTATCTCAAATGAACAAAATAATGCTTTTAAATATTTCAGTTAACATTAAAAACGTTATTAAACATTAACAACAATCATTTATTTCAAGAAATAAATATCTCAAATATAAATAAAATGCAATAATAATAATAGTAATAATAATAAATGACTGGGTTAATAAAATCACCAAGACAAGAAGGTCGAAAAAGTTGAGCCAAAATCAGAATTTGATGTGTTTAAAACAATTAATTGATTAATTAATAGTTTAACTAGCGTATCTCAAAGTTCTCATTACAAACATCTGGATGTTTGTGCCTCTAATACATAAAGTAATCAGACACTAACGCATGTGAACTATTCTTGGAAAATCCCATTTTCTCTTTCCATCCATAATGCATAGATTTATTATCCATTAGTCTGCAGATTCATTGGGTGTACGGTTTGAAAACCGACTGTTGGTAACACGGACCCAAGCTGCCTTGAAGGCCGAAACAGTGTTATGAATATGATTCTGTCAGCAACCAGCAGAGGAGAGACGAGGAAACGTGACATTGCCAGAAACACAAACACAGCATGCATGCATGAGTTGCATGAGGCTGTCAGAGTTTGTGTTGAATAGTGTACCAAAGAACCAATGCAATACGCATAAATCTGTCAAATAATCATGGCTTCGATTCCCAGTGAATGCATGAACTGATTAAATGCGTGTCACTTTGGATAAAAGTGTCTGCAATATGCAACAATTTAACGGTAAAGCCAACTAAATTTCTATCGTAATTTGGAATCAATTGTTGCTAGAGATTTTTTATCAATGGTATTCTGAGGTTTTGTTTATCACACACAAAGCGATTATTTAGGGCATACAGTATCTTATTTTAATGTGGTTGAACTCCTGATACTTTAGAGAGTGCACTAATAGAAACAGAGTTTCTTCTTTCCAATCGGACTAAAAAGTGACATTCAGATGTGATTTGAAACCTCACTTGCACTTCTTGGAAACGATCTACTGCAGGGAAAACTCTGGTCCAGGACTCCAGAAGCCGGTGTGACATCATGTCCTCAGTGTTGTGGTATAAGTGGCTCATTGGCAGGAGCTCAGAGCCATTAACAGGAAGATTCAGCATCAATTCCCACCTGGAGAAATTATGTGACCGCTGCTGTCTGCCCTTCAGCAAGAAGTGAACCCTTCAGCGGCTCCGGAGAGAACTAGATACTGTGGAAGAGAAAAACAGCCTTCTACAGCCTGACTGGATATCAGGAGATAAAAATATGCATTAAACCATGCAGATGCAGATGTTTGAGTGACACGTTTTTAATATGTTTGTGGAAGATCTCAGAAAAACAGCATTTAATCATTTTTGTAACAATATATGCATTTAATATTTGAACTTGAATACGAATGCACAACAAGTATTCCTTAAAATTTTTCTTTTTTGTCACTGAACATGTAAGGTACAAGGCAACAAAATGCAGTTAGCATCTAACCAGAAGTACAATAGGCAGTGAGTAGAGAATATACAGTGTCTACAATATGTTACTGTATTTGATGACAGTGTGGGGATCTCCAATTGATATGCACCATACTAAATTATGTTGGGATTGCTTATGCACTTCATGCATGCGAACCAATAGCAAACCAATAAAAGCAGTACATCACAAGCGCTTCTCTGCATGTCTACTCCAGTTTCTTCATCCACTTGTTCGCATGCAGACAGAACAGAGCCAGATTTAGCTGACAGTATTTGCCAAAACGATCCTAATATTTGAGAGACATGTGGGTCAAAGGCAGGCAGCGGTTGGAAATATTCCAATCTCGGCTTGTCTTGCGCTTTTGACAGGCCTATCAGCTGTTTTTTTTTCCTATTTCTACGATTTCGTTCCTGGCCTCATTCTGTCATAGCCGCTCTGTCTCCTCCTTAAGTCTACCGTAAAGTGTCCCAATGCACAACACATGTAAAAATGCATTATAAATAGGCTAGTCATCAATCAGTCATTCTGCGGTGTGAAGGAAAACCCACCGGTGTTGCCAATTTACTGCATTTCCATTCTTGAGAGATGGTTGAAAAGCGCGTCGTCTTCAGGGTGAACGCTTTAATCACTTCCGTCATGCTTTTGACATACAGCGGCTAATCAAAAGTGCACTTCTGAGCAGAGACTTCATTATTCGGATACATATATGCGCTCTCACCACTGACGTTTGCTTGTATCTATATTTATCCACCAGAGTCTGGCCAATTACACAGTTTTATCCATGAAACCTGCGGCTAATACCTGGATCGTTTGAGTGATGATTCATGACCCGTGTCGACCACTATATATTTGCGCGGGAAAAGAAAACAGTGCTTTGTGTAATGGCTGGGATTGAGTCAACATACCCTGAGGGACTGGATCATGTGAGGCTCACCTGCCTACAGCTAATGTTATGATGCCGGTGTCATCTGCACAATAATAAGCTGAGTTTGTTCGCTGAAGAGCGAGGTGAGGTTGCGATGACTGTACTGTATAATAGACCTGGCAGAAACACATTATACTGACCTAAAATGAGTCTCAGGTCACAAACAGCTGAGAACGACACTTCTACTCAAAAAGGTACAAATAGGTTGGGATCAGTAGGACTTAAAATGTTTTATTTTTATAATTTTTTTTTAATAAGGATGCATTAAATTGATCAAAAGTGACACTAAAGACATGTATACTGTCACAAAAGATTTCCATTAAAAATGTTTTTTTGAACTTTCTATTCATCAAAGAATTCTGAAAAATCCAATGTATCACGGTTTCACAAAAATATGAAGCCGCACAACTGTTTTCAACATTGATGATAATCAGAAATTTTTCTTGAGCAGTAAATCATCATATCAGAATGATTTCTGAAGATCATGTGACACTGAAGACTGGAGGAATGATGCTGAAAATACAGCTTTGCATCCCAGGAATAAACTACAATATATTAAAAAAGAAAACTTAGATTTTAAATTGTAATAATATTTCACAATATTACAGATTTTTTTCTATTTTTTGATGTTGTTTCCATTTCAGAAGTGGCTTGCCTTTTCTTGAAGACGTCTAAGCGTGGCGACTCTTGATGCACTGACTCCAGCTTCAGTCAGCTCCTTGTGAAGCTCTCCCAAGTGTTTAAATCAGCTTTGATTGACAGTATTATCAAGCTTGTAGTCATCCCTGTTGCTTGTACACCTTTTCCTACCCAATTTATTCCTTCCAGTCAAATTTTCATGTAATATGCTTTGATACAGCACTCTGTGAACAGCCAGCCCTTTCAGTATTGACCTTCTGTAATTAATCCTCTTTGTGGAGGGTGATTGTCTTCTGGACCACTGCCAAGTCTGTAGTCTTCCCCATTATTGTGGTTTCAAAGAACAAGAGATACCCAGAATTTATACTGTAGGGATGGTCATTTAATGAAACTCAAATTTAAATATTCTCCAATTCTTCTATAGGCTTCTAGAGACAAAGTCTGAAGTAATGCATTTAGATAAAAGGCTACTCACATAAGTTTTAAAGCATTGTTTTAGTATCACTGAGGCACTACAACACTTTTGTCATTTATTGTGTCATATTTTATTAGTATTTTTTAAGTGTTACTTTTTCTTAAATATTATACACTATTTTTATTTAATAAAAAATGTTTAGTGGTTTTAGTGCACAAAGTTTAACTAAATGAAAAAATTTAAGGTATATTATGTTTTGGCTTATTTCAAATAATGCATGTTTTTTTATATAGTTTAAGTTAATTGTAATTTTGGGTGTTGATTTTAATGCAACAGAAAAAAAATGCTTTTCATTCATAATGTATGTACAAAAATAAAAAACAAACAGTAAGAGTAAATATAGAACATCAAAAGCTGATTTTACGCTCTAAGACAAGCACATTTCTGAAGAAAGCTTGTTCTCTAATTGTCATCAGATGTCTACTCTTGTTTGACGGAGTTGCTTTTGTCAGACAGCGGCTCCATGACCTTTGACCTCATGAAACTTTGCTTCTATTCCTGAATAGGGATGGGTTCGGATGAACGACAACAACCAGCGGCGAGAGTGGCCTGTCAGAGGAAACACAGAGCAGATGTTAACCAGGACTCTTGCTCGCTGGATTATGGTAAAACCGCTATTAACATGAGCCGTAATAGAAAGAACAGAGAAATCAATGCAGGCCCAGCCAAACACCTTCAGAATAACATGAAACGCTGCTCTCGCTAAACATTATGCAAATGATGCGCCTGAGCAGATTAACATGAGGCATTATACATGATTTATGTAAATGCTGTGCACAAGGTCACTTTTATGTAAAGTCAAACTCAAACTTTTCACTCTGTCAGGGAGCATAAAATGAAAAGAATCCACAGTTCACCTGCTGTCACATCCAATTTCCCGCGATACGTAATACTTATTCATAATTCATCTGTAAACAAAGTGTGTGCGAAAATCTGCCTCCACTAATCTAAAGATGTGATCCTTGTTTAATCGCTTTCTGTGGAGCGTTTACAGCTGATGCCAATAAAAATGCAAATTAATTCTGTTTTTCCTTTTCATATCATGTGCTGTCAATGAATAAGAATACAGTTTATTTACCTGCACAAACTAACAGATTTTCCCAATGTAATCTTATTGACAAAGAGACAAAACAATATCCAGCGCTGAGGAAAATACTACTCATCACTGAAACTTAATTACTTTACAGTTATACTTGTGTACGTCTATATAATATTATATATATATATATATATATATATATATATATATATATATACACACACACACACACACATACATACATATTATTTTATTTATTTTTATTTTATTTATTTTTTATTTTTTTATTTATACCACTGCTATTGTTTATTAAAACCATTTAAAATTTAAATAAATAACAAAAATTTGAATTAAAACTAAAAATATTTAAAATAAAAATAAAAAATATATATTTTACCAGTGTTGTCATTTTAACTAAATGTAAAACTATGAAAAAATATATTTAGTTATTTAAAATAAACATGAAATAATAAAAAAAAACATACATATTAAATAACAATTGATATTGGACTTCAACTTCAAAAAATAAATAAATTAAATTTAGAAAGTGCACTGAAATAAAATGTAAAGTTAATTAAAGTTAAAGTACTAAAATTACAGAAACTTAAACTTAAATAAAATAAAGGTAAATAGAAATATAAAAAATATAAGTCATGTTAAAATATAACATGACCTGACAGACAGCAGCAGATACGGTCAGAGAATATAAAATATCTTATAATCTTATAGTCAGTTTAGGTTTTCTGATGATTTTCTGTCATTCTGATGACTCAGATATTCATAAACAGCTTTCCAAATCCCAGATCCAGATTTACCTGCGTTATGTGTTTGTCCAACTTCTTAACACTTCAGTTTAAAATCCTCCAAGTCATCAGCAAGTTAAAGACGGTGGTGCGTGCCAGCGGCGCGATGAAATAAAACCCAAAGAGCCACCAGTCTTTGGCCATTTTCTAAAACTAGAACGAGAAAAAAGAGAGTTCCTGATGAACTTGACATTATTTCAAAGGAAGCGTGTCATCATTAGCCTCTCGAGCAGATCGGAGCTGTTTGATGAGGAAATCCCACTATCATTGCAGCCACTGCTGTCTATATCAAGAGTTCCTCCATCGTAGTGAATTATTCCTTCTCATGACATTCAGTATACAGAGCTTTATTATTTGTATTGATGATTTTATTGCATGTAGTCTGACTACACTAACATAAATAGTTGAAAATGTGATTATTTATTTACAGTGCTTTAAATCCACACTTTGAGGAACTTAAAAGGAGAATATTTCCCGAAGTTGTTTTACAGAAAAGAGCTGTGTGAAAAACCTTCAGATATTCTCTGGTTAGGTATATAAATTTAATTTTTTTTTTAACATTATTATTATTATGGAGCATCTAAAAGAACATGGTGATGTTAAAAAATAAAATTAGAAGGGAGGAATTTTTTATTTTTAACAAGTGCAAAGCTTCTTGGGAATGTAACACTTGGATTATGAATTAATGAAAAGTTTCACAAACAAATGCACATTTGGATGCACAATTTTTTCAGATGAATGATATAGTTTTCCTAGATAATGCAAGTGTCTTGTGAGAGAATGCCAAATGTCTCATGGCAAGTTATACTATAGAGAGAGAACAACATTTTTAAAAGCGAATTCAAAGTTTTGCAAGCAAATGCAATGTTATACAACTGAACAAAGTTTCTCGGGGAGCATAATACTTTTGCTGCAAAGTTTTACAAGCAAACATAAGTATTTTGAGCAAATGCAAAGTTTAAGGAGCAAACCCCAAAGTTTTGCAAAACAATTCAGCAAAGTTACCTCATGAACACTGAAGGGTTTCCCAATCAATATGAGCAAAATATAACCAAAATATAACCTAAAGCCATCCTGCCGATGAGAATATTGGGTCCGTTTCTCATGCATTTGTGTTACGAGTTAAGAGTGATGTTTCCTACCATCCCAAACCGGAATACGAAACATGAGACAATGCTGTTGATGTACTGAAGGCGTCTTTGATGCTCGTGCTGGTCCAGAGCACATCAGGGTTTCGTTTGCTGTGCTGTTCAGAAGTTTCCATTAGATACTCTTTGCATCATCAGAAGATCAGTCATGCTCTTTTACCAGCAGATAGTGCACGTAAATCACACGTCTTGGCAGCATCTCAGGTTCAGTGCATCATTCAGACGCTTGCGGGTCACGACACTGAGCTTCACTGTAATCTAGAGTCCATGACGGCGTATAAATGCAGCACATTCACACACTCATCATTGTTTCTCATTTCTTCTGATGCATTGATGTCCTTCCAGATCTATCCATCCAACTGTCCATCCATTCATCTATATCTGCATCAATCTAACAAATTCTCTATTCATCCATGTTTATCATCTATCCATCAATACATCATCTCTCGAACCAACCATCCATCCATCCATATCTACCATCTATCTATTCAACCATCTAGCCATCAAACCCAACCTTGCATCAATCTAACCCACTATCCATCCATCTATCTATCTAGCTATCTATCCATCCGTCCGTCCGTCCATCCATCCATCCATCCATTATTGCATCCATCCATCCATGTATCCATCCATCCATCATCCATGTATCCATCCATCCTTGCATCCATACATCCATCCATCCATCCATCCATCCTTGCATCCATTCATCCATCATTGCATCCATCCATGTATCCATCCATCCTTGCATCCATCCATTCATCCATCCTTGCATCCATCCATCCATCCATCCATCCATCATCCATCCATCCATCTATCATCCATCCATCCGTCCATCCATCCATCCATCCATCCGTCCGTTCATCCATCCATCCATCATCCATCCATCCGTCCGTTCGTCCATCCATCCGTCCGTTCATCCATCCATCCATCCATCCATCCATCCATCCATCCATCATCCATCCATTCATCCATCCATACATCCATCCATCCATCCGTCCGTTCATCCGTCCGTTCATCCATCCATCCGTCCGTTCATCCGCTCAGGTTATGTCTGCATGTGGATGCTCGTGTGATTTCGGCTCCGTGTTGTCTTTTGTCTCTTGCTCCCCAGCAGAGCTGCTCCTGACTCACTAGTGTACTCAGGTGAAGGGTCATCGTCACGGTAACCAGCCCAGCTCAGACGGAGCAGTAATAGATGAAGCGCAGCAGGCAGTGGACAGCTGTGTGAGTGAACGAACTACAGCATCAGTCATCATCCCAAACAAACTCACACCGCTGCTGCTTTAACTGTCCCATCATGGACCTCCATTCACAGCTTCTGGTGGTCCTCTACTCTTGTTTTATTCCACGTCCACTAATGAAGACTGATTTAGGAAAATTACAGTAATACATACTTCTTACTTTGTTTTTTTTTTTGCATTATTTAATCATGCTGCCATCTTTGCTTATGGATACACAGTTCCAGACATGTTATTTCCAGCCAATCTCATCTGACTGACACTATTATGAGATCTCCTTGCAGAAAAAAAGGTAATTTTACACAAAAATAAAGTCACTGACAAAACCGACTGATAGACTAATGTAGATATAGATGGATGTATATATAGTCACGGACAATATTGTTGTTATGATGTAAACCAGTGTTGCTGTTATTAAACTATTAATCATTTTTGTTAATTAAAATATAGTTGAAATAGATGAAAATATTAATACCAGATTTTAATTTACGTAAGACTTAAACTAAAAACCTTATAAATGTTGCAAATGAAATAAAATGAATTTAAATGATAAAATTACTAAAATGAATACACACGTGACTCTGGAGTACAAGAGCAGTCTGAAGTCTCTAGGGGATATTTGTAGCAATAGCCAAAAATACACTGTATGGGTCAAACTTATCAATTTTTCTTTTATGCCAAAAATCATTAGAATATTAAATAAAGAGTGTGTTCCATGAAGCTATCTTGTACATTTCCTACTGTAAATATATCAAACTTAATTTTTTATCAGTAATATGCATTGGCAAGAACATAATTTGGACAACTTTAAAGATGATTTATATATATATATATATATATATATATATATATTTTTTTTTTTTTTTTTTTTTTTGTTACAGAGCCACACTTTTATCACAGATGGTGGAAATGTAAGCACTTCTACAAACTCTCACTTTAACCCATGAATCACATTTTCCCATCCTCTCTGCTGTTTAGACACCATGCAGGTGCACAAACTCGCTCCACGATTCTCCCTCTCTCTCTCTCTCTCTCTTTCTCTCTTTCACAGAAAAGATGTGCTAATGAGATTTCATCCAAATCGTTCACCTTTTGTCACAACTTCGCCAGCTCAGGAACATTTCCTATCTTTTCATAATACGCTCAATCACAGACTGAGCAAATTCACTTCAAGTCGAGGTTTGCGAGCAGAATATTGATCTGTTTCTTTGCCGAGGCACCGATTCATGAAACAAAAGAGCTCCTGAAGCTCATATTCATCCTCCCTACTGTAATAATGAGGCCTGTGACACCGGACCGAGCAGGAAACCCTCACCTTCAGAGGATGAATATTATAATTATGCAATTATAATCAAAAGGCTGAATATTCAAATCACAGTTATAATCAAAGGTTGCATATTACGATGTGACGTGCACACAAATGCACAGCTTTAATGGTTTATGCATTGGATTTGTGGTAGGATTCGGTGAAGTGTTAAGGTAGGCCAATTTCGAGTTCGTCCGTTAACATAATTAGCTTCCCTTCTGGAAATGTCCCTGTCGTAATCTGCTTAGTGGGAGCTGGTGAATCCATCTCCATTGTAATGAAGGACAAGCACAGACAGCCAAATACGCCAGCCATCTTTACCTCCAGGGGCCAATCAACATGCTATCATCCTAATGGATTTATCCCGTCTGTCCCGTACATCATCACTGATGCACTCATGGGTCACGACACTGAAGCACAGCGCCGGTCTGTGAGAAACAACAACCACAAATGCAAATAATACAATGCAACTAACCATATAATTACATGCAGAGCTGGAGGAGCAGAATAACTAGAGGTTTTGAGTTTTAAAAGGAAGAAGCACATCAAGGATGTTTTCTTTTTATATCAAAGGTCATGCAATCAATAAAACTTTTCAGGATTTTGGTGCAAAATTCATCTGTTACTGTCAAGGGTGTAGAGTTGAGTAGAGATGCTGTGACATGTCCCTACCAATATCCAGCGACTATTAAACTGTCCCTAGCAATAATTTTGTTAAAACAATTAAATAAATGCGTTTGTGACCACTGTTGTTGTAATTTCGGAGGCATCTGAAATATGTCATTCCATTGATATGACCTGAGGAGTTAAATAAATACACTAGAAAACTGCTTCAAGAATGATCGTTTAATATGAGCGGAGTAAGAACATAAGAGCAGAAGTGTTTAAAACATACAGCTGAATTATAAAGTTACCCTCTTTCTGCTGTTTTGTGTTCATCTGCTTCTCCCATTTTGATCGGAGATCGGAGATTCGGAGCAGATAAGCGAATCTTTTGAATCATATCGGACTCATCGGAGTTTCGAGCGGGTTAGCGAGTCTTTTGAATCAGATCGGAGTTTCGGAACGGGTTAGCGAATCTTTTGAATCATATCGGAGTTTCGAGCGGGTTAGCGAATCTTTTGAATCAGATCGGAGTTTCGGAACGGGTTAGCGAATCTTTTGAATCATATCGGAGTTTCGAGCGGGTTAGCGAGTCTTTTGAATCAGATCGGAGTTTCGGAACGGGTTAGCGAATCTTTTGAATCATATCGGAGTTTCGAGCGGGTTAGCGAATCTTTTGAATCAGATCGGAGGTTCGGAGCGGGTTAGCGAATCTTCGGAGCGGGTTGGCGAATCGTTTGAATCAGATCGGAGTTTCGGAGCGGGTTGGCGAATCGTTTGAATCAGATCGGAGTTTTGGAGCGGGTTAGCGAATCTTTTGAATCATATCGGAGTTTCGGAGCGGGTTAGCGAATCTTTTGAATCAGATCGGAGTTTCGGAGCGGGTTAGCGAATCTTTTGAATCAGATCGGAGTTTCGAGCGGGTTAGCGAATCTTTTGAATCAGATCGGAGGTTCGGAGCGGGTTAGCGAATCTTTTGAATCAGATCGGAGTTTAGAGCGGGTTAGCGAATCTTTTGAATCAGATCGGAGGTTCGGAGCGGGTTAGCGAATCTTCGGAGCGGGTTAGCGAATCTTTTGAATCATATCGGAGTTTCGGAGCGGGTTAGCGAATCCTTTTGAATCAGATCAGAAATTCGGAGCGGGTTAGCAGATATTGGATGCAATAGCAGTCATCTAACTTCCTTCTGATCTGCTGAAGACAAAGGGAATGTTCCCCCAATCTACATAAATGCATCTATGTTCGCGCAAATTAAAACAAAATAAAGAAAAAAGAGAAAGTATATACAAATACAAATCCCTTTAGACTTTTGCATTCATTTTAGTGCAGTTCTGGTTCAACTATGGATGTCCAAAGTAAAATTGAGTCCTGCAGCAAACCCAGATGAGACTGTGTGTGTGTGTGTGTGAGATCTAAACACAAATCCCCTGCAAATAATATTCCATCTTCTTTTATTCCAATCAGACTTTGAAGAGACTGACCTTGTGTCCTTCATCCGTCTGCGGCTGCTGATTTATATCGTCTGGAGGGTGATCTCAGCGCTTTGAAGGTTCATGTAAAGCATCAGACCTTCAGCCACACACACGTTCACATCCATCCATCCGTTCCTCCGGCCTTGAGAAGCTCCATCAGTTCACATTCAGCACCACAGACCCATGAAATCACTCCAGACTCCTCTTACATCAGAGAATAACCGACATTTAACTTCAATTCATGTAACATTACACATATGTTGCATGACACACACTGTTGAAACACTACAGTAAAAAACCTGTCGGATAACAGTAGGTTATCTTAAAAAATACAGTGAAAAACTGTAAAAGATCACATAGGGCATTATACTGTGAAATGTAGTTTGTTATACTGTTAGCTAAAAGTATTTAAATTGAAACAAAATATCCGATTTTTTTTCCAGTTTATTACAGTGCTTTTATTGTTAACTGAAACTATTTTATTATGGATTGACTATTATTAATTGAAATAAAATCTGATATATGTTAGACTTAAACTTGAAATTAGACATAATTAAAAAACAAACTTTATTTCAGCTAGTTGCCAAGGCAGCTTTCTCATTTTAATTCATTTAACTTTGTGTACTAAAATAACTAATAACATTATTAAAATATAAAGTAGAATTAAAATAGATATTAATATTAGATTTAAAATTATATTAGACTTGCACTTGAATAAAATGCACATAATATATATATATATATCTTAAAATAAAAAAGCTAACTGAATTGCATTAAATTATATATGTGTGTGTGTGTGTGTGTGTGTAACTTGTTTATATTCAATAAAATTCAAGTTTTCAAAATCAACGCTGTTCTGAGGAAGGGGAGGATATATCTCTGGAGAATGAAGTGTAGTGTTTGTCTGTTCATAACTGGTTTGTTCTGGTCTTCAGATGGGGCTCAGGTTTCAGTGCATGTCTGTGGGACTCTAGTCTTTACCTCTTTTGTGGTCCAGCAGGTGAACATGGTGCGTCTGATCACTTCCTCCAGTGCTTTTACAGCTAAGCTAAAACCATAAAAAGACTTGTAGCCTGAAATAAAATAAATGTTAAATGAAAAAACAGGAATATTAAACAAAACATAAAAAAAAAAAAAACTAAATGAAAATTTGAAATGTTGTCTCAGCAGCTATCTGAAATAAAACTTGACGTACTAAAATAACTCAAACTGAAATAAAAATTAATAAAAATGAAAATAGTAAAAACAAAAATGTGTACATCCTGTAAAAAAAAAAAAAAAAAAAAAAAAAAATGCATCGCATTCTTTAAAGTTAACTGAAACTTAAACTAGAACCATTAAAAAAAAGCCACAACTGAAATAAAATTAAAAATTATAAATATTAAAATATTTTACAAAAACTCATTTTATATCAGCTATAGTTGTCAATGCAATATTTCTTAACTTGATGTACTAAAATGACAAACGGAAAAAAGAAAACTAATATAAAAACACTATATAGACATAATTAAAAACAATTACTTTAACTTAAAATAAAAAAGGAAAATATAAAAATGTTAATTTATTACTAAAATAATACTACTCAATTTTTGCTTATTATTTTTTATTTTAGTTTGTAATTATATAAGTTTTTAATTTATAATTCTGCTAAAACGATCTTAACAAAATTCTTGAACATTGCGAACTTAATTTTATGAACAATCCACTTTAAATTTGTCAAATTTACCGTAATCGTTTTGTGTTGGGAATAAATCCTCTCTATAAGATACAGATTATATATTTTTTTATCTGTGTTTTATAACATTTCTTATATCATTATATTTCCAATATATTTACATCTGTAAATATATATTTTCTGGTGCATACACATCAGCACAAAGACGATCACTCAAAACTGAATTCAGACACTTTCACATCTTTAACATAGCATTTTAGTTTGCACTTAAAGCATGTTTTATACAATTATTAGTGAAATCAGCATCAGCTACTGTATTGATATCAAATATGAAAAAGGTTTTAATCAGTGTTTAATGGGCTAAATCTCATTTCCACCTCGTAAAGCTTCATACCTTTCAGTTCTAGGAGAATTTATTTAGAAAAACGACAGGAATGAATCAGTAATAAACCTTCAGCTTTAGTTATGAATCCATCACAATCACTCCAACAGAACCAAACAGAAAAGCACCATATAAAAAAGCCCAAGAAGTGAGGAAGCTTTTCATAGATGACTTAAACTCCCAAAATGCAACTGAAGCGCCCAGAACGAAGGAAGAAAATGAGTAAATGCATAAAGGGGAACTACTTCAGCTTGATATGAATAACACACCCTAATATTAATCCAAACCTGCATGGATGTTTAAAAAGATGTTACAATGCCAACATCAGAAGAGTTGCATGAACATCGTTCTTCAAACAATCCTCTTTTGTGTTCATCAGAGAGAGGAAAAAAAAGATAGCATGCAGGTTTTAAAAGTAATTTCCCAAACTTGATTTCCAAACCTGTTTGACTTGCTTTCTTCTGTGGCAGACAAAAGAAGATAAAGGAGTTTTGGCTCCCATTGACTTCCATTGTGTGGCCAAGAATATAATGGAAGTCAATGGGAGACAAAGCATCTTCTTTTGTGTTCAGGGTTTGCAAACAGGTAAATAATAACAATTCACATCTCTCTGTGAAATAATCCTTTAAACATAGTAATAAATATGTTCTGCACACAGTTTCCTTCACCAGTACAGTGCTCTTGTGTCCTCTCAAACACACAGCGCCTCCTGGTGGATCATGTGTGTGTGTGTGGATGGTGAACCTCCAGACCAGCAGCCCACACCTTCGCTTTAATTTCCATCTGTACAGACTGATTTGGTATCAATGCTACGCTGAAGAACCCGATCAAGCTCCTGCAGCGTGTGTTCAGTGTTCGGAAGGGGTCTCGTTCTGTCTTTAGATAGAGAGACGTGTTGATCTCCAGAAGCTTTGGGAATAATCTTCTCTCAGGGCTCTTTTCCCAACGCTGACGTGGTCCAAGTGTGGAAGAACATCACTGTCCACAGAGTCCAGGGCTATTTCACCGACAGCAGCAGATTTATCTAGAAAGAAAGATTTCATTTCCATCATCCAATCATACCTACTTGATCTTTTGATTATAAACAGGAAACATTCTCAGAAAGATTCTGTACAAGTTTTCTTCAGTAGTGCTATTAGAATATTTGTTTAAAGTTATCTGGTCTTCCATAACGTTCTCTCAATAGTAACATTTTTTAAACATAATTTTCTTTAAAAGCTATGAAAATCTTCCCAGAAACATTAATCGAATGTTCATTCAAAGTCTTAAATAATGTTCTCAAAATGTTGCGGCGAAAACATTATTTGTACACCATTATCTCTCAAAAGTTAAAAAAACATCCTTAAAGTAATGCTGGTTACTGATCTGATCTTTAATAATAATACGAATAATGTTCTCAAAGCGTTAGCACAAAAACATCTATACATCACTCATGCAACATTTCAATTGGATGCTTGACTAATGTTTTTTTTTTTTTTTTTTTACTTTAATATTGTTCAGAGCACATTTAAAATGCATATGCAAAATAATAAAACTGAATATTCCCTTAACGTTTAATAATGTTCTCCAAAAGTTATAAGCATTCGTCCAGAACGGTTAATGGAACGACCCGATCTAAAATGATAATGTTCTCAAAACATCACTGCTAAAACATTATTCATCTTTCATATTCTCTCAAAGTTATAACTGTTGATGGAATATTTTTATGAAACTTTTCCAAACGTCATTACTTACTGGCTTCTCAGGGAACATTCAAATGGAACATTCCCAAAACGTTATCAGATCTTTGATATCTTTCTCCAAACGTCTTCACTATCTAGTTGGCACTAACTAGTTACTATTAAGTAGACGGCTCTTAAAACAAATTCAAAAGTAACACTGGAATCAAATGGAATGTTCCTTTACTGTTTTCTCTCATGCTCTCACATAAAAAAAAAAAAACGGAATGTTTGGAATGTTACTTCGAAGTCACATGTTCAGAATCTGAAGGAACGTTGGGACACATTGATGCTAAGCACCTGCTCCATGGAGGGACATGCGATGATCTGCAGGTCCTCGCCGCTGTACTCCTCCTGCAGTAACGCTTGCAGTCTCTGGAACACCTGCTGGACGTTGTTCTGAAACGGCATGTGATTGACTGATATCATTATCCTGCTGGCTGAGCATTGCATTATGGGTAGCTGACCCTTTGCTTAGCTCCGTCCTTAGTTAATGACCTAAGCAAAGGTTGCCTTTTAACATTCTATAGAACAAACGTTTTGAGCTTTCTCCAATCAGTGTGTTTGGATGCTTTTAAATGGATTTTCATTCTGAAAACAGTGCTGGTAATGTTAACTAAAAATACCAAACAGATAGATTTTTTTTTTATTGATAATAGAAATAAAATTAAATATAGGAGGAAAAATGTGAAACGAAAACAATATATATTTTTTTCTGTCAATGAGCTGAATTAATTAAAATAACCAACACGAAACTGGAGAAAAAAAATCTTATTAGACATAAAAATAAATAAATAAATAAATAATATATATATATATATATATATATATACTAAGATAATTTGAAAAATGTAAAAACTAATTCAAATATTATTAAATACTAATATAATTATTCCATTAAAATAGAAGCAAATAAATGAAGAATAAATCCTAAAATAGTAGAGTACTGATCTGAAAATCTGCAGTGTCCAGCTCGACTGAGTGTCGGTGACTAACACA
Organism: Carassius auratus; assembly: GCF_003368295.1. Taxonomy (NCBI): domain Eukaryota; kingdom Metazoa; phylum Chordata; class Actinopteri; order Cypriniformes; family Cyprinidae; genus Carassius; species Carassius auratus. Next base: position 5,593,541 of record NC_039251.1, on the reverse strand, counting down.
GACTGAAACAGGTGTAATTAGTTTAAGAAGAGAGACAGACACTCACCCTGACGGGCTTGAACAGGATGAACTCGGTGTCTTTGTTGGCCAGGTATAAAGACATGCTCTGTAAGGTGACGGGCAGCTTGTTTTTCAGGATGCGATAGGTGGCCATCACAATGTCATTCACCTTGGCTAACAGTAGAGAAAACACACTCTCACTAACAAGTGTGAACTAACTTCAGAACACACCGTCATCATTTCTGCCTCATTATGGTGTAAATGCATGAATACTACGAAGTCTGTCAATAATGTGTGTGTACGGGTTACCCGGCTGAGCCCAGGGCTGCTGAGACAGACTGTACGTCGGTCCTCCTTCAACAGCCATCGTCTTTAACGCTGCTACCTGAGATTAGAAAGAGAGGAGAACACATCAAACTGAGCTCATCATCACACAATGTTAAGACAAGAACTGAAATACTAAATAAAAACACATTTTAACTTGAAATCTTTCTAATAAAACCATTAAGATAGACACACACCTTCACTAAGCACGCTCAGATTTGCATGTGGAGCAGTGCTGGATAGATGAAGTCCTCAAAGCTCAAAACAACACACTTGGCTAAACATCTCAGTTTGTGCATTTGTTTGAGAATTCATCTTTTGCTCATTATGGCTGTCAAGAATACGTGTGGGTTTTGATTCACCCCCCCAAAAAATAAAATAAAAAAAATAAAAATTATATATATATATATATATATATATATATATATATATATATATATATATTTGTATGTATTGAACAATGAAAAAAAGCATTAAAAGCACTAAAATAAAGCATTATATTTTAAGAACAAAAACCAATTTCAGCTCAATTGTACACTTAATTCTCATTTAAAAAAATTATATATATATTATGGTATTATGTAGTGCATTATGCAAATTTAAGTGAAATATGTATTAATAAAACTATAATTTGTATAATGCATAACACACACACACACATTTGTTATGCATTATACGAATTATAGTAAATTACCGTTACTGATTCCAAATTGTATTGAAAAACTGTTAGTATCATTATTCGTTACATTACACATTTCAGCGAATATAATCCGTAAATTCTTCTAGATTACTGTGGATGTAATCGCATTGATTTAAACAGAAGAATCTTGTACCATAATGATATGAAAATACAAGGAGACGATACATGAATGAAGTACAATAAAAATTATACTGCGTCAAGCTTTCTCAAGAGACTGCAGTGGGTTTCTGAGTTTAATAAAAAGCTCATTTAATAAATTAAATCATAAAAATATAAAACTACACCTTCCAATCAAAATACAACACTTAAAGTATGAAATATCATATCTGTTTACCTGCTAGTCACATGATAATGTGAATAATACACAAACATGTAATCCATAACATAAAGTAAATGTAATCTGATTACTAGTAATTTAAAGTAATTCATTTTTGGAGTCGGATGACGTAATGGAGCAGTGTTGCGACCCATAATGCTCTTGGGGAGTGAACTCTGACCTTGGTGAGGAACTCCTCCAGGTTCCCCACGAACATGTGCGTCTGCTGCTGGATGAACTGCTCACAGCTGGACTTCAGGTGCCGGTCCACTTCTTTCTTGGAGTCGATGTAGTGCTCTTTAATCTCCGGCGTGCCCTGAGGAGAAAGCATCAGCTCATGATCAGGAACCAGCGGCGAGGCTCTGTGACGCTCTTCAGGTCATAAAGCTGACCTTACCTCCAGCAGAAACTCCAGGATAGCGTTATGGCTGTTCAGACGGAAGAAGTTGGGCACAGTCTTGGGGTTAAAGATTTTGAAAGCAGCGTCTGAGGACGGAGAAAAACAAATGTTCGTCTTCCCCCTGGTGGAGCTTCACTGCTATTACACACACATTTCATCACTTCACACTCGCTCCCTGGATCCCACGACACGCTCAATATGAAATTCATCTTTCTTTTCTGTGAATTTCATTCACGTATTTTCAAAAGGACTTTTCAAATATAACTGCCTTTGCTTGGTTTTTTAAAAACCTGACAATTTGTGTCAAAAATATTTTTATCTGATATTTGGAGCCAGATTACAGGGGGTATAATACACAGTACAATACACTAAAGTCCTTTTTGTGTGTTTGTACCCAAAGTTTGCAAGTCTGTATTAAAGATATATCCATACCCTTTTAGATTCTAACTTTTCTTTCTGTATTTTAATTTTTAAGCCCCGATATGATTCATTTCTAAAGATACGTGGACCTCTATGTGGCCCAGGAGGGTCATAATTACCTGTGGTTTGGAGCCAAATTACAGGCTTTGGAAAGGACTTTGGAAAGATGGCAGAATCAGTACTTAATGTTTAATACAGGTATTGGTAATTATTTTAGCAAAATCTGTTGACTTTAGAAATCTGCATTGCATTACATTCTAATAATGACCACCTAAAATTGAGAAAAAAGCACTTCTTGTACTCTTTGCGTATTTTTCCCCAAAGTTTGCATGCCTGTAACTCAAGAAGCATTAAAGATAGCTTAATATCTTTTTATATGTTGCTTCTTTGTTAAAGTTTTGTTGCATTGCATGCCAATAGTGACCATTCAAAAAAATGGCAAATTGCAAAGTTTGCATGCTTGTAACTCAAAAAGTATTAAATCAATCTCAATATTCTTGTCTGTTAGTAAATTCTGCTGACTTTAGCAATCTTGGTTGCATTATATTTCAATAGTGACTGTTCAGAAAGGTGACTGTTTGTGTTCCCCCCAAATGTTTGCATGTTTGTAACTCGAGAAGAATTACATATACTTTAATATCCTTATAGAAACTGTTGGTATCTTCATTTTTAAGTCACAATATGGTTCAGTTTCAAAGATATGGGACTCTCAATGTGGCTCCATGAGTGATATTAAATATTCTCAGTAAACTTAATGTCACTTTACATACAGCAGATACTTTTAAAATCACCTTTTGATCACAATTACCACTATTTAGGTTCGCCTTACCTCAGGAAAAAAAGCAAAAGCCAATTTTTATTATTGAGTAACAAACAAGTAAATATGACATAAAACAAATCTTCTGTATTGTCTTCCATTAAATCTATGCACACATTCATGCACGTTTAGAGGGAGCATGTTTTTTTTTGTCAATATTAGTGTATAATATTAAATATTTTTTGTGTATTATCAGTTAAAAGGCTGAAGAACACTCTAAAGACACTAATTTATATGCATGTGTATTTAAAATCTAGAATGCACCAGTCGCAGCTGTCCCACTTGTTCTGTCAGCGCTGTGGACATCTTTAAGACTATTCAAATCCTCCCAAAGCTCCCAAAAGCGTGGCTGTTACCTCTGGTCTTCTTCAGATCCAGCGAGATCTCTTTGATGGCGAAGTCTGCGTGGAACGGGGCGATCTGCTCGCGCAGGATCAGGAGGTGTTTGATCAGGAAGAGCTGCCCATCTAACTGAGTCTGTGAAGAAAGCACAGATGTCCGTTCAACACGGCTCTCGGGAATTAACCCTTACCGACCAACTTTCTGATGATGTATAAACACCTCACCTTGTTCTTCTGAATGATGTCGAAGGCTTTGAGCAGAGACTGGATGCAGGCAGAGAGCGCTTCCTGTGACAGACCCTGAAACACCGCCCTCTACAGGACACACCACATCTGGCTTCGGTCATGCTTGAATGATTTGGTTGTGTTTTATCATTATAATTTCAGCAAATGTGTTTTTTATTTCATGCAATGAAAATGTTTTCAGTTTGTTTTGGCAAAACATGCATGCTGCAATAAGATTTAATATACTAATTAAACCACAAGATCAGATTAAAAATTAAACAATTAAATCTGGTACTAAATTATTGAATATTCTTAATGCATATCAATTATTAAAACAGTGCCGCTGGGAAACTACAGATTGTGGTCTATTGCATTCATAAAAGGTTAATTATTAAATGCATATAATCGTTAACTAATTGTGTGATGAGTAATTAGGCTGTGGTGGAGTGTGATACTGACGTCGATGCAGCGGTAGAGTTTGGAGAGACACACGAGCGTGCGTTTGACGGTGGGATACCACATGCCATGAAGATCTGCAGGAGAAACTGTGCTGCGTGAGCGCGCCTCTGCAGGACAAACACAGCGTACTGTCAGGATAACAGAGCGAGAGCACACACACACACACACACACACACACACCAGAGCTGATCAGCTTCTGATTATCAGACTCCTCCAGCTGCACGTCAGAGAAAGAGCTGCTCGAGCTCAGCTTCATCTGCTCCTCCTTCAGACTCTGAGCGATTCTCTGCAACAGAGAGAGCACGCTTCAACAACACTGAACAACCACTAGACTGGCTCATGCATCAATAACAAAAAGACAACAAAAACATACATTCAAAAATAAATGTTCAAAATTTATTAAAATATTAATAAATATAAAAAAATCTAATAAAATAAAAAATATATTAATAAATATAAAAATATATATCATAAAATATAAATTTAAATATTCAAATGTATTAAAATATTAATATATATATATATATATATATATATATATATATATATATATATATATATATATATATATATATATATAAATATATATATATATATAAATATATATATATATATAAAATATATATTGAAAATGAAAATAACATTTAAAAAAAAGAAATACATTTAAAAAAAAAAAAAAAAAAATGAAAGAAATACATTACAAATAAAATAAAAACTATTGGATTTTTTTATTATTAAATTAAACAATTATAAAATAAACCAAAAAAGTTAAAAATAAATAAATACAATTGAAAAATGAATTGAGACAAAATTAGATAAATTAAAATATAATAAATAAAACAAAAAAAAATTTAAATAAATACATGTAAAAAAAAAAGTAATAAACTAAAAACATTGTATAAAAATAAATTACAAAAATTCTAAATGAATAAATGACAAAAATAAATAATAAAAAATGCAATAATAAAAATAATAATTCAAAGCTGGATGGCTTTCATAATGGAAATTATCTATTTTCCAAGCAATATTATTTTAGTATAAATTATACACTATTACATTTTTCACATTCAGTTTAGTTTACGTTTCAACATTTTTTGTTCACATTATATTTATATTTATATTTAAGTTTCTTTTTCTACATTCAAAAATAAAATGTATTAAAATATGAATACATATAAAAAATATATCTAATAAAATTAAAAATATAAATTTAAATATTAAAATGTATTAAAATGATAAAGTAAATAAATTAAAATAAATTAAAATATTTTAAGTAAATAAATTAAAATATTTTTTAAAAATATTGAAATTGAAATACAATAAAAAAAATAACTTTAAAATTATAAAAATAAATATATTTAAAAATGAAAAAATAAAACTGAAATAAAAATACATTACAAATAAAAATAAATAAAATAAAAAATAAAAACTATAGATTTTTTTATTATTAAATTAAACAATTATAAAATAAATAAAATAAAAAAGTTAAAAATAAATAAATAAATAAATACAATTGAAAAATTTATTTACGGTAGATAAAATTAGGTAAATTAAAATATAATAAATACAACTTAAAAAATAGAAATAAATACATGTAAAAAAGAAGTAATAAGAAGAACTAAAAACATTGTATAAAAATAAATTACAAAAATTCTAAATGAATAAATTACAAAAATACAATTTATAATAATAATAATTCAAAGCTGGATGGATCTCCTAATGGAAACTATCTATTTTCCAAGCAATATTATTTTTGTATAAATGAGACACTATTACAGTTTCCACATTAAGTTTAATTTACGTTTCAATATTTTTTGTTCAGATTATATATATGTAGCGTGCTCTGCTCGCTGACCTCCATCATCTCTAGTTTCTCGGGGTAGGCCAGGTCTCCGTGCGCAGGCTTGTATCCGCTGATGTCCGTCTGGATGTAGATGTGTGTCCTGTAGACCAGACGCTCCTGAACGTCCTCCAGCATCTGCTTCACCACGGCGTCGAAGGCTCCCAGCTGCACCACTGAGACAAACCACACCATCATCTCAGCTGTGTTTACTCCTTCAGAAGCAGAGGTCTGTGGAAGGACAGGCTGTTTTACCGTTGTTCTGGACGTGGTCCTCCAGCATCTCGTTCTTCAGGATGCCGCAGAGCTCCGACAGCGTCTCCAGATGAACCACGTGGATGATCAGAGGCCTCAAGACGTCATACAGAGACACGCAGAGTCTCTCCAGAAGTTCACTGTCACAAAGCACAGCCTCAAGTGATGTTACAATCACACGAACATATTCACAAGACTCAAAGAGACCCAGCTTGAGTCAGTCACAATCTGAGGTTAAATCGAAAAATGGAAAATATAGAATAAAATACAAAATGCCATAGCCTCTGTTTTCCATGCAACAAAGGTAGATTCTGATTTAACTATCTATGCTCCCAAAAAAAAAAAAAAAAAAACTTTTATTTGTAAATGTAAATAAAAAATAAAATACAAAAAAATATATATATATTTTTTTTTATTTTTACATTTAAAAAAAAATAAACAAAATACAAATAAATTAATATCTACAACTAATTAACATTTTTTTAATAGAAAAATCAAATAATTAAATCATTAATGGTAATTAAAACAAATTAACTGATTAAATGAAAAATAAGATAATAAAGAAAAAATAAAGTGAAGATAATATAAAGACAAAGAAATAACAATAAATAAAATATATTAATATTTTAAATAAATAACGGCGGACAAAATAAAAAATAAAACTGCAATTAATTAATTAAAATTACAGAATTAATTATTATTATTATAATTAATTATTATTAATTAAAAAATGCAGAAATAAACAAATAAATATTATTCTAACAGGTGCTTCATCATATTCATCACTGTTAAGAAAAACAATCATAGAAAATAAATAACAAATAAATACAAACATTTTAATTTATTTCAAATAAATAATGAAGTTAACAAAATTTAAAATCTAAATAATTAATAAAATCAAATTAAGAAAGAAAAAATACAACCATAAACAAATTAATAAATATAATTCTGTCTAACATGTTGTGCTTCATCTAATAAAGGCAATAACTGCATGTCAGAACAAAATGAAAGTAAATTATGGGATAGTTCTCATGCTTTAATCTGAAAAGCGTTTCTTTACTCACTCCAGTTTGGACGAGGGTTTGGAGAAGAACTCGTTGTAAAGCTGGTGTTCGTCTTGACACACGTGGACCATAAACGCACAGCCGCTGCGCACCTGAAACAACAGCAACGTCAGTCAGCAGCTGAACGCAGACCTTCAGTCGAAACACACTCCTTCACAAACACACACTTCTGACAAACATCAAGCCAGGGGAGAAGGAAGGTGGAAACTGATCAAACAAACTTGTCCCCTTGTTGAAAACCACTGGACAAATGAAAAGAAGGTAGGCATTTATTCGTCTGCTGTAAATAACAGGAGAAGAGCTCATGATGTGATTCGTGCGGCAGGATGTGTGTGTGTGTGTGTGTTCCTCACCAGAGCGCAGTGGTCCTTGTTGTTGTGGCTGGTGAGATCAGTGAAGGTAGAGTTTATACTGGGACTGAGCAGAAGCTCCCGCTGCTCCAGATAACACTGATGAATCTCATCCAGCAGCTGCTGATACCTGACACACACACACACACACACACACACACAAGCACACACACCTTTGATTCCAAGAACAGTGATTCAACAAAAAACAATTATATATATCATATATATATATATATATATATATATATATATATAAAATCATATATTTTTCTTTGTTTGTTTGTTCATTATATATATATATATATACACATATACACACACACATGATAGGTAAAAATTGATAGCCTGAATGCACTATAAGTCGCTTTGGATAAAAGCATCTGCTTAATGCATACATTAAATATATATATATATATATATATATATATATATATACTATATAAATTAAAATAAAATCACATTAAAAAATTTGTTTTATTAATAGATATATAATTAAAAATATATAAATTAACAAAATAAAAAAAAGGATACAAACTAAAAAATGAATAAAATAAATAAAAATATAACAAATAAAATACAATTTTAAAATAAACTAATAAATAAATTATTAATAAATTATTCTGTCGAACATGTGTTTTATGGAGTAAAAAAATAATTTCTGGTCAAAATAAAACAAATAAATGAAAACTTCTTTCTTTAACCTCTTTAAGTTTATTTACTCACTCCAGTTTCTTGACAATAGAGTTATTATAGTAAACTAATTTAAACCATTATGCAATAATTTCCATCAAAAAAAAAAATCTATTATTTGAAAAGACTTTCTTTTAGCTAATTGCCAAGGCAACATTTGTGATTTTAATTTTGTTGTTGTGGGATTTAAAAAAAAAAAAAAAAAACACAAAAAAAAAAAACACATTTGGAATCCATGTGTATAGAAATGACAATTATCAAAAAAAAAAAAAAAAAACATTCTCCATCACTCACTCTGGGATTTTGTTGGACCTCTGCTCAACTTGTTCAATGAGCCTCTGAAACAAAATCAAAAACAAATCACATATTAAATACAAATGGATTTATAAAAGAGCCGAGTCAAGCGAGTGTCTGCACACAAGTGTTACCCGGACTTTGGGAGCCGCTGCTCTGAACTTCACATAGTAGAGCGTGAAGGCGTTGTCTGCGTTCGGAGCGCCCAGCGGGTCCTGCTGGAATAAACACACAGCACATCACACAACCATCTGTGATCCAGTCATCAGCCAGGCTTGAGCTCTTACTGAACGCACCCTCTTAGTGAGCTGAGCCGTCAGGTTCTGCAGCGTGCTGACCGTGTGGCTCTTGATGAGGAGCATGGCTCGGGACAGACACTGCTTGAACTTGCTCAGATAGACCGGGTAGTCCTTAAAGCTCGGCTGAAAGAAAGAAATATGAGGAGAATGCATGTGTGAAAGATGGAGAGCTTCTGCCTGAACACAAGAGGAGGACACTTACATGAGAGGAGACATATTCGATGCATTCGTCTAGTTTAGAAAGCATCGGGATGAATCCCTCGCTGTTCACCGACAACGTCACGGAGTTCAGTTTCTACAGGAGAGACGAGTTAACCCATGAATTAACACACAGGATTAATGCATGATCAATGCATCGGGGAAACAGCAGCAGAGCATCACCGTGTTTATGTTCTCCAGTTCATTGAAATATGAGAGTTTCTCTTGGATGCTCTCGGCCAGATCCACCAGCTCTGACTGTCCACAGACGAGAGAGAGAGAGAGAGAGAGAGATAAAGACAGAGACAGACAGAGAGAGAGAGAGAGAGAGAGAGAGAGAGAGAGAGACAGAGAGAGGAGACAAACAGACAGATTTTAACAAGATCAACACTCCTTAATTACATACACTTAGATTATCATTATGAGAAAAAAAAAAGTTTCAAATATTTGTTTTTTATGTTTAAAAAACAACAAAGAGACACATTTTGCTCACTTAGGATGTATTTATTTAATCAATTATACTGTAAAAATTGTGAAATATTATTAAAATCTAAAAGAGCTGTTTTCTGTGTGAATCTCTGTTAAAATGTAATTTATTTCTGTGATGCTCCGCTGTATTTTCAGCATAATTCCTCCAGTCTTCAGAGTCACATGATTTATTTCTCAGGATTCACAGATGAACAGAAAGATTAAAAGAACAGCATTTATTTGTAACATTATAAATGTCTCTTTCGACCAAACTGAATACTTTCCCCAAACCTTTGAATGTTAGTGAATCGTGGTTTCCATACAAATATACGTCAGCATTGATAATAATCAGAAATGTTTCTTGAGCAGTAAATCATCATATTTTCATGATTTCTGAAGATCATGTGACACTGAAGACTGGAGGAATGATGCTGAAAATACAGCTGTGCATCAGAGAAATAAATTACACTTTAACAGATATTCACTTATAAAACAGTTCTTTTACATTGTAATAATATTTCACAATTTTACTGTAAATATTAAGAGGGAGCATCAGACCTGCTCCTTCAGCAGTTGTTCGCAGGCCTCGTGGAGCGTTCCTGTTTTGGTGGACACAAAGAGGTACTGCTTCTGCAGAGAGTCCAGATGCTCCAGCGCGGTGTTCACGTCCTTCAGGATGGAGTCACACTGCTCCCGACAGCCGCTCAGAGCATCCCGCGTCGTCCTGAGGAGCACAGACCAATTACTCTGATCAGACATCTGCTTTCGGGGCAATACTATAGTGCCTTTGTTGAAAACACCCATTCATTTCTGCTGATACTGTTAAATGTCACCCCGTCCAGTATACGGGACGCCTACGTTGACTATACTATATTAAAATCAATTTTAATCTAATCTTGACAAACTATATATCATTGGAAAGGTCTAAGACTCCCAAATATATATTATGCCAATATTTTTTGTTAAAAATTATGTAGGAAAAGTAATAGATGAATTTATGACAAGAGTGCACCCTCAGAAATCTACATTACAAAAGGAGCTTTGACCTTTGTTTAAAAAAAAAAGACTTCCTCGTTGCCTTTTTCTCTATCACATTTTAGAAATCATAAGAAGTTATATATCACTTGAAAACATAAAATCTCAAAATTCATCCTTCAAAACCCATTTTAAAATCAGACATTGCATTACCATGTAAATGGCACATCAAAATCATGTTACAAAATGTTTTCAGTCATGAAATATCAAAATTTAGGTTTGTATCATGCACATTCAAGTCTATCTTCAAAAACGTGAGTGACAGTTATCAGGTTAAAAGCACACAATCATAATAAACTCACAACGATGTATGCACAATTAAAAAATACTCATATATTATATTATAATGCATGAGCCTGGAGCACAAAAGCAGTCATAACTAGCATCGTAGCAATAGCCAACAATACACTGTATGGGTCAAAATTACAGATTTTTATTTTATGCCGAAAATCTTTTGCATATTAAGTAAAGATCATGTTCCGTGAATATATTTTGTAAGTTTCTTACTGTAAATATATCAAAACTTAATTTTTGATTAGTAATATGCATTGCTAAGAATTCATTTGAACAACTTTAAAGATGATTTTCTCAATATTTAGATTTTTTTTTGCACCCTCAGATTCCAGATTTTCAAATAGTTGTGTCTCGAACAATCGTCTGATCCTAATAAACCACACATCAATGAAAGCTCATTTATTCAGCTTTCAGGTGATGCATAAATCTCATACATTTCTAAAAACGGAGCCCAGGGTCAGAACCGGACATGAACACACACCTGTACTTTGAAGCTTCATCCTGATCCATCTGAACCTGCAGCTTCGAGAACCAGGAGAAAAACTGACAGAGAGATGATGTCATCAGTCATGTGATGATGATGATGATGATGTCATTCAGCTTGTGCACAACAGATGCAAAAAACAAACAAACTATACAGTCTGTGAAGACTTGCATTCATTAAAAGTGTGTAATACTTCATCACTTTACTTCCCTACAATGTGTTTTTATTTTTAATACTAAATAATAAACTCCTTGATCGGTGACAGGCACACTGATATTAAACAATCTCATCATATACAAGGCTATAATAACATTTATTTTTCCATTTTTAGTAAAATGTCAAAACTTTTAGCAGTAATGAATCACAAAAAAATACATAAAATACATTTATCTTAAGTTTTTTTTCCCCCAGGGTTTTACTTTTAGCTTTGGATTTAAATTAATAATAGCGTGCATGTTTACTTTTTATATTTACACAAACCAAGTCAATGTACAAATTGACAAAGCTACAGAAAAGCAATATATGTTTTTCAGGAGGAGTGCTTTCAGCTTGTTCATTTTTATATCAAAATATGGCATGCATTTGCCTCAAACAATGGTATAAAGCTATTCAAAACATCAGTCAATGTAAATCATGATAACTGTAATTAATCATTGCAATTACAGTTTCACGGGACATTTATGATATTTGTCATAATCGTGCAGCGCTGTTAAAAAATGAGGCATCTGAATAAAGACAGTTTGATTAAAAATCACATGGTTAAAAACTAAAACATTAACCATATATGCGATGAAGAATAATTCACAAAACGTTTAATAGCATGCATTTAATATTTCATTTGTTTGCAGACGTTAGGGGTTCGATTTAACCTGGATCCCCCATAATTAAAATGTCTTAACTTTTAGCATTTGATAAAGTAATGAGTCTTTATCGTGTATATTATAATGAATATATATTCTGCAGAAATAGTAAGAACTGTGTTAGTAAGCTACTATTAGAGCTTCTTTAATTATTCTCATATTTGATGAAGTTATCCTCCTGTTTCTGTCTAGTGTGAGTCTGCACTGTACAATGCACTATAAGATTAATGCAACTTGTCAGTGCAGACTAGACAGAGTATGCAATGGCATTTACCTAAAACAGAATGCCTTTGGAACTTGTGATGAAAGGATAATAGATGTGTGTGTGTGTGTGTTGTGTGTGTGTGTGTGTGTGTGTGTGTCTGACCTGCTGGGCCGTCTGGATGCGCTCGTTCTCCAGCTCCAGCATCTGAAAGCCGTGCAGGAGCACCTCCTCGGTGGACTCGGGAAGAGTCGCTGTGAACGAGGAGCGCAGGGAGCGGGACGCCAGGCTGCAGATGTCCTCGATGGGCAGCTGAGGACACATTCAGAGCAGCATCACCATCTCATGCTCATGATTAAGAGTGAGAAACTCCAGAATGATCCCTAGACTCAGTTCGTGAGAAAGTGCAAATGTCTGAAATGCTTCTGAATGATGATTAAACAACAATACATGGCAGCAGGAGTGTCACTCAAGAGCTCCCTGGCTCTAATTTTTGATTTTACTTATTTTATATATATATATATATATATATATATATATATATATATATATATATATATATATATATATATATATATATATATTTTTTTTTTTTTTATATATATATATTTATGGCACTTGGAAAGCTACAGAGTAAACGAGATGCATCTCTAGTTTCAACATTATTTGTTCCTTAAAATAAAGCAGCATCATATTTATGCCAACTGATCCACTTTTGGTTTTGGACCACTGAAAACATGTCCATTTTAACTCCTGGAGCCATATTGTGATTCCAGTATCTCTGGAACCAAAGCATATAGGGCCTGGAAAATACAGATGCCCAAAGGAAAGTCTGTTATGACCCAATCTCTAAAAGGACATTAAGATATCTTGATTACTTCTTGAGTTACGGTCATGCAAACTTTGAAGAAGTAAACTTGAAAAGTGCTCTTTCCCTATATTTGAATGGTCACCATTGGCACACAATGCAACTAAGATTACTAAAGTCAACAGATTTTACTAATAGAGCTATTAATCTCTGTGTAAAAATAACATTATGATGCTGACATCTTTCTGAAGTCATTTTAACCCCCCTGTGATTAGGCTCTGAATCTCAAGTGAAGATTGCCATTTTGACCCTCCCTTTACAAAACAGTGGAATACTTCGTGAATATTCTTCCATGACATTTAATTTTTCTTTTGTAACTATACATGTCTGTCTTTCTTCAGAAAAAAATATTGGGCAAAATTAAAAATTTGACCTTGGGAAGTTTTTGAAATTTGGCTGATTTGACACAAAATGAACCAGGTGTCATTTATTTTAAAGCATGCCTTCCAAACAAAATATTTGACAAAACGAAGTTTCATTCAGAGACTTTCAATTTTTTAGATGCCGCTGATCCCCAAATATGATCATCCTTGTGTGTATGGAAAACTAAATTTTTTATATATTTAGCAATATTTTCATGTGCATGGAAACAATTATATTTTGAAAAGAAAATTGTGTAAAACCAATTCTATTCAGTAAAGAACTTTATTGATTTTATATAACATTTTTAAAGCCACTCTGTATGGGTTCATTATTAATTCTTCTCAGAAGTGAAACGCAAGTCTTGTTTAGCTAGCCTGACTCATTTGCATACGGGGTGGATTAGATACGTGGCACACTTCCACACACCTAACCAGCCCGACGAGGGTCATACAGACCTAGTGCACACTACCGAGCAGGAGTGTGACTCTACAGCGAGTGTGTAGAGATGAATAGACGAGAGGAGTGTGTTTGTGCTGTTAGCTACACTAGCTAACGTTACACTCACTCACCTCCGCTGGGAGAAGCGTGACTTCCGCCGCGGCACGGAGCTCGAGCACCGAGTCCGTCTGCTTCTCCGTTAACGGAGCCATCGGATCTACGCGCTGGTCCCAGTGTGACAGCTTCTCCCGAGTGTCCTTTTCAGTGAGCTCCAGGAGACACTGCTCTGTGGACGACGCCATCGTGGACAACAACATGCGACGTCACCTACACGGAGCTTCTTCCGGGTTGGGCGGGGTCAGGAAGCAGGCAACCAATCAATGAAGAGCGCGTTCACTTCCGCGACACAGAAAATAAAAATAATAAAAATAAAAAACCCAGACTGCATACAATTTTATACATACGCAACTAAAATAAAAAGAGACATTTTGTAAATGTATATATAATTTATATATATAATAGTTTATTTTACAAAATGTCTTTTTTATTTTAGTTGCGTATGTATAACATTTTATGCAGTCTGTATATATATATATATATATATATATATATATATATATATATATATATATATATATATATATATATATATACAGTGTGTGCTATTTATTTTACGTACACATACACACAGAGACACACATTGTGTCTCTATGTTATATGGGGACTCTCCATAGCCGTAATGGTTTTATACTGTACAAACTGTATTTTCTATCGCCCTACACCAAGCCTTCACCTAAACCTTCCCCTTATATGAAACTTTATGCATTGTTAGATTTTCAAAAACAATTATTCTTTATGATTTATGAAGCTTGTTTGCTCAAGGGGACCTAAACTTGTCCCCACAAGGTCAAAATTTGGTATTTAAATTTAAAATGTACTATCTTTGTCCCAATAATAATCATTGTATTTATCATATTTGGAGGTACGCATTCACAACGAAAATAGGACACACAATTTTATTATTTCAGGGAAGCACATAATTCATTTTTTTTTATTCAGAAAAAAAAAATATTCTGAATACAAAATATAACTGTAACACTGTACATTGAAACAGGTTTAAAAGCATTTTCCAGAAAAGGGCCAAAAAAAAAAAGAAGATCTAAACAGTGAATCAAACCAAACTCATGTATAAAGTGCAGTAGGTGCTACTCAATCTGCAACACATACACCATATTTCTAACAAATGGCATTAATTTAACTGATTGTGACAAATCATTGATCGTTTTTAACTAACATCCCTTTGTGATTTTGGTCGTTCGAACCGAACCTCAGTGTGACGATGAAAACGTCCTGAGAGTCAGATCGATTTCATCAAAGTCAAAAGAAATTCATTTCAGGATATATCCACACTTTGGCATTTCTCCTTCCATGTCACGTGACGAGCAGGGAGTCCAAAAACATCCTGGAAATTAAATTCATCAAATTTAACCTCACAGTTTTCTTGCAAAAAATAACAGGGTAGAAGGTCAGACACTTAGAAAAAGTGCACGTACAATATATGGCTCGGTTCAGAATGGCATCCTACTCATACTATTTCTGCAGTATACTCTAAGTATATTAAAGTGTAATTTATTTCTGTGATGTGCAGCTGTATTTTCAGCATCATTCCTCCAGTCTTCAGTGTCACATGATCTTCAGAAATCATGAAAATATGTTGATTAATGAGAGTATTGTTCTGTTCTACTCAGAGTAAGTATACTGCGCAGTATGCACTATGTAGTGAGCGAGTATTCCATTCTGAACACAGTAAGGGTTTGAGGACGTGAAGAACAGCATCAGTCTAATAGAGGAGCACAGGAGCAGACAGATAGTAATATTGATTTCATGTAACTACAGGTGATGATTTGGGTGTTTGTACACGATCTTAAAGTCATACTAAAAACCCTAAAGAATGAGTAAATAAAGTGACTCGAGGTGCATGAGACAGAAGAGTCATAAATAATCATCAACTATTAGGAATCAAGGTGTTTAATTATGGAGTGTAGGTGAAGCAATGCACAGTATACGATCTGTTAGTGAAGCCGGGAACATTATTATGGACTTTTCCTATGATTTTGGTCCAGTTCTGCAGGTTTATAGAGCACCTGATGTTAACAAGCGGTCAGGAGAGACACATAGCTGTTTTTTTATTTATTTATTTTTATCTATACGCTGGAATAGTTCAGAGAAAAATGAAAATGTGCTGCATGTGTCCTCGTCTTCAGGCTTTCTGAGATGTAGATGAGGTTGTTTCTTCATCAGATTTGGAAAAGTTTGGCATTGCATAACTTGCTCACTGCGAGTGAATGGGTGCCGTCAGAATGAGTGTCCAAACAGCTGATAAAACATCACAATAATCCACAGCACTCCAGTCCATCAGTTAACATTTAGAGAAGACAAAAGATGAAACAAATCCAGCATTAGGACTTTAAAGTCCATAATCCATCATATGAAATTCTTTATTAAGTTTAATTTAACTTCAGGAAACACTTGATAGTGATGTTATTGTGACCTAAAACCATGTTTGTTAATTAAAATGATGCTGAAATAAAATGTCCTGAATGGAAATGCTGACCATAAATTAAATTAATGTTTAATTTACAGTACTTCAATGATTAAAACTGAAAAAAAAAATAAATAATATGATGAAAAAATATATAATTTTGATATATAATTTGTAAATAAGTTTAAGCTGAAGTACTACAATTACTAAAAACTGAAATGGAAATAAATTTGATTAATAAAAATTTATATCAAAAAAGCTAAACAGAAAATATATATATTTTTATTTATTTATTAATATATAAGTTGCTAAAATAGGGGAGAAGAAACAAAAGATAAATATAAATTAAATATAAAAATTAAAACTGAAAAAAAAAAAAAAATAGACACTAGTTAAAAATAGTAATAATCCATGATAAAACTTCCTCCAGTGAAAAAGCGGTCTGGTCTGAATCAGGAGAGAAATCTGCACAGTTTACAGGCCAAAACCGCTCTAAACAAATATGTGTCTGGATTTTGATGAGAGAGACAACAGGAGATGGACTTCTTCACTGGAGGAAGTGTTATTATTGATTATAGACTCAATGTATTTTAGTTAAAAACATCTTAATGCTGGATGTGTTTTATCTTTTGTCTTCTCCAGATGTTAACTGATGGACTGGAGTGCTGTGGATTATTGTGATGTTTTTATCAGACTCTCATTCTGACGGCACCCATTCACTGCAGAGCATCCGTCGATGAGACACTGATGCAATGCTACATTTCTACAAATCTGGTGAAGAAACAAACTCATCCTAATCTTTGATGACCCGAGTGTGAACACATGTTCAGCTAATTTTCGTTTCTGGTCAGAACTCTTCCTGTGATCAGCGAGCGTTCAGTCGCGCGGGTCGCTGATCTCTAAGTGGTCTGGGATGGGGAGCCCGGTGAGGACGGTCAAGCACTTGTTCCACACGCTGAAGACGGGACAGATGGGCTGAGAGAAGGCGATGTCGAAGGTGTGCAGGTGCTGCGTTCCAGCGGCATCGTAAAACGCCAGCGAGCCGGAGTCGTAGTCGAGCAGGACGCCCAGACGCCTCATGTGAGGAGACGGCTCGATGGGGAACTCCTTACTGTTGTGACGCACGGCCCATGAGGTGTTACAGCGGCTCAGTACCCATGATGCCGAGTCCTTACCGACCCAGCCGTGCTTGGGAGCCGATTTGTAGGCGATCCCGATAGCAAACCTAGAACGAATTAGAGAGAATGCATTTCCATTTAAATGATTGTTTATACATTCTTCCTGTCAATTATTAGATTTTTTTAAATGATTTTGAGTCTCTTCTGATCGCCAAAGCAGTTTTTTAAAATCAGAAACACAGTAAAAATGTGAAATATTATTATGATTTAAAATAAATCAAAGTGTGAAATGGTGCCTTGGCAACTAACTGAAATAAATCATATTAAAGTTGAAATACTAAAATGACTAAAGAAGAAATAAAAATGTATGAAATAAAATCTGTGAATAAATCGCCAAGCCAATCCAGTTTATCATCAAATGTATTTTTATAGAATGAGAAAACAATGAGAATGAGAAACAATAACTGTCTGAATAGGGCTGTTGTCTTGAAATAAGATGAAAACTATATTTCTATACTATACTATAATATTTAATTAATTAAATATGATGAAATAAAATAAAATAAAATAAAAATACTAAAATGTTAAATAATAAAATTACTAAAGCTGAAGTAAAATAATTTTACACCTAAATGTAAATATATATAAAAAAGCAAAAAGCGCATAACATTTTCAAAAAAACTAAAACAAACAAAAAATTAATTAGAAACCTTAAAGCTATTATTAGCAAAATAATAATAAATCATATAATAAAAATTTATTATTAATACTAAAACAACACTTGAATATGACAATATATTGGAATAGAACCAATGTATGCTGGTCTTTGGTCACAAGTAGTGGTCGACCGATATATCGGCCGATATTTAGCATTTTTCAAATATCGGCATCGGCCGATACATTTTTCTGCTTGCCTGATGTGTTTGAGGCAGGCCTTTTATTTTGATGGCACAGTGCTCATTAACAGTTCTGTCTAATACAGATAGAAGTCTGTCTAATATTGTACAGTTAAACAAAGAAATTAATATATACAAAAAGTATTATATCGATTGCTTTTATATTATTAGTAATAGAAAGGCAAACATTATAATACTGTCTCGTTTGCCGTCAGCATTAAGCAAATATGCATTTATATCATTTAAACAAATCTTTGAATATCCAATGAACATTTATTTTCACAGAATTGCAATCTTAGTGAAATCCAGCCGTGAAATCTGAGTATTTTTATCATGCATGATCGCGTCAGTCCGTGTTAATTGAATGCTTTAAACTTCAAACCCATTGTTTTAATTATTCTGCCCTTTATGCATTTGCTCACTGTCATATTCATGTCATTTTCTCTGTGTGCTGTATGTAAAATGATGGTTATCCTTTTGCGTTATTTGAAAAATATGACTCCCAATGCACACAAACTTCCCAGAATACTGAGTTTCCTGTTGGTTACAGTGTTTACTTTATTTTTTATTATATTTTTATAAAATATTTGTGAAAAAAATACTTTGTCACCTAAAGTATGTTTATTTTACACATGTATTTTTTAATCCATTGTCAAATGATTTCAAATTTATTTTAAAATTAATTAAAATAATATATATATTATTGGACCGGTGGACCGATAAGCTGATGCCGATATCTTGGAAAGCAAGGCGCGTGCTAGCTGATAAAAAACCAATATATATATATATATATATATATATATATATATATATATATATATATATATATATATATATATATATATATATATATATATCGGCTTTATATCGGCTCTCGCCAACCCTTACTTTCCAAGATATCGGCATCAGCATTGGTTGTCAAAAAACAATATCGGTTGACCACTAGTCACAAGACAAGAAAACTACGCTAGTGTATTTTCCAGAATGGTTCAGATGTCTGTGTTTACCATGTGCTTCCTCCGATCAGAACCTCCCAGTAATGTCTGCCGCTGTCGATGAACACGTTCCCCGTCACGCCGTAGTTCCCCGTGCTGCCGAAGCGGTCCTGAGCGTGGCTCTTCATCGACGAGGCTTCGTCCCGCTCCACCGTCAGACTGTCATGGGACACCTTCAGCTTCCTGTGGGCCGACTTTGGGTCCAGCTTAAACGGCTGACCTGCCATTCACAAACAATCACAGCTGAAACCCCACAGCGGTCACCATCACTGAACTAAACAGAGAAAGAACTACAGGAACTACTTCAAAACAAGAATTCTTTCACTGGAATAAAGCTGAAATACAATGAAACTCAGAAATGTCGCCACAGCAACTTATCCATTAAGTTAAAGTAATAAAAATAAATAATCCATCCATGAAATCCTAAATAATTTTACTACGAGGTCAAAGACACTAAACATGAAGACCAAACGAAAACTTTTACAAATTAATGGAAGTAATCAATTGAAATAAAGCTAAAACATCAACAAATGAAATTATATAAAATATATAAATAACAAACCTAAACTTAGAAATCTTAAATTCAAATTAGAAATGTTGCCATGGCAACAAACTGAACTGAAATATGTGAAAGTTGAAGTAAAACTAAAAGTGAAATAAAAATGGTCAGAGTCAATAAATATTAAAGAAAAAAAAATTCTAAAACGATAAAAATGTTAATTAAATTACTTAGCTGAAGTTAAGCTGAAATAAAATAGAAATTAGAATAAAAAAGTAGTATAAGAAGCTAAAAAATGGAAAAACAATAGTAGATAACAAACAAACCTAAACTTAGAAATCTTAAATGAAAATTAGAAACTGAACTGAAATATGTTCAAGTTGAAGTAAAACTAAAACTGAAATAAAAACGGTCAGTCACTAAACATGAAAAACTACTAAAACAATAGAAAGTTAACTGAGATAATCAAATGTATCTGTAATAAAATAGAAATTAAATAAAAACTAGTATAAGAAGCTAAAAAAATACATAAATAAACAAATAAATGAATAAATATTAGAAATGAAATGCCATAGCAACTAATTGATCTGAAATGTGTTTAAGTACTAAAAATAATACAATTCAAGCTAAATATAAAAAAAGACAAAAACACAAAATGGCTCAAGTGTAAAGTATACATTAATATAAAAAAGAAAGCTGAATAATAAGAATGATGAATGCTGTGAGCTGTATTCTGACTGGGCTGTGCTGCAGTGTGCTGTGATTGGTTGAGCGGCTCACTGTTAGTCTTGAGTTTGGCCGGAGGACTGCTGCGGCTTCCAGCCTGATTCATGGCCTTCACCATGAAGATGTACTTGGTGCCGCTCTGCAGGCCGTGGACCGTGTAGTGATTCTGCTTAATGTTGGGCACGATCATCCAGCTGTCCATCGAGTTACACAGACCTGAAACGACACGCACATTTAACACAATCTCTGAAACATGACGCACATTTCTACTGGAGATGGTCACTTTATTGTCTATACGAGAGAAGCTCACTGTGACCGTGTGTACAACAGGGGTATTATTCCAACTATTGAAAATGATGGCATGTGCTTTTTTTTTTATTAAATACTAAAGAATAAATTTGAAATGAAGTTTGAAAGAAAATGAAAAAATAATTTCAGACCTAAAAGCCTTGGGAAATCCTTGTGTAAAATATATATAATATATATATATATATATATATCAACTGAAATGTGTTTTAAGTTAAAATACTAAAATTAAGAAACAAGCTCCACTTGCATCTTTATGAAACTTTTGAATGAATGATTTGGTTTTCAAGCAAAAGTAAAATAAAAGATTTTCCATTTTCTATTGGTTTTATTGGGGAAAAGCATGCAAGCACTGTCATTGACAGCCAGTTTAATTTTACTTTTTGTTTTCATTTTGAAAAGTGTGGTATCTTGGCTGTTTACCTCATGTAATGCTATGGAGGCTCTCTTTTTATTCATTTATTTATTTGATTTCTCAGTGTTTGCTAAACATTCTGTCATTTATCAGTTGATACATAACACTGAATGTGGTGTATGCCATGCCTCATCTTAAAAGAACACTTCACTTTTTTTGGAAATAGGCTCATTCTCCAAATCATTCAGAGTTAATAAATTGAGTTTTACCATTTTTGAATCCATTTAGCCGATCTCCGGGTCTGGAGATAGCACTTTTAGCATAGCTTAGCATACACCATTGACTGCTATTGAGACCAGTAGCATCGCGTTCAAAAATGAACAAAGAGTTCTAAATGACTGAATATAAATAGAAAATAGTTTTTTAGACAATTTGTTACATTATTGTGTATTATTTTGTTGTTGTTGTTGTTTTTACATATAATTTTACACATTTTTTTGAAATCTTGTGGTGAAATCAGGCATTATGATGACTAGCAAATATGATATATATTGTCACGGGAGGAGCACAAGACAGACACAGTGGGCGTGGCGTCAGGCCTCGGAGAGGCTTTTATTAACAGAAATCATAAAACAAAGGGAATAAAAGTGGCCAAAAGGGGGAAAGTGTCCAAAATAACAGGGAATCTGGTGTCCTCGTCGTGCTGCGGGGTTTGTGTAGGTCGGGCAGTGTTCATGGAGGAAGGGTCCAGGTAAGGGGCGGAGTCCGGCGGCCGCACGCGCTCCCCTCCTTGGTCCGGGGCGCGAGGGGCGGCGGCTTCCTCTAGCGGCCGCATCTCTCTCGTCGGCCGCGGCGCTGGTAGGGGATAGACGGCCCGGCATCCTGGCCCGTCGGCCGTGTATACGGGTGCGGTTCCCATCCGGATCGCGGGTCCGGCAGCTCACGTCTTGGTGGCGCGGGAGTCCCTCAACGCACCCTTCCTGGACCCACGAGGACACCAGTGTGCATGCACGGGGAAGAGACCGGTCTCCTGAGGAGAGGCGCGTTGGGCTTTTAAACAGCGGCGGTAATGAGGCTCCACTTCCTTCAGGTGTGCCCCATCACACGCCGCCAGCCCTGACTCGTCCAGCGCCCCTCCTCTCACACACCCACTCCAGTCGGGAGCCTGGTGAAGGGCGGCGATTTAGGACGGGGTGCCGGTGATAATCAGGGAGGAGGCAGCTGACTCGTCACATTCCCCCTCCCAAGCGACATCCCCGTCATCAGGGCGCCGCCCACACGGGAGTGCTACCATCCTCAACCAGGCTCCAAACGGTCGGAGTGGGCGGGGTTTCCTCTCCGGGCGGTCCTCCCTCTCGCAGCGCACCAGAACAGGGACAGAGAAACCGGGTTTTAGTGACAGCCTCAACCAACCACAGGGTAAAATGACAATGGAAAAGTCACTTACCCCTTGTGTGGCTGGGAGGCTGTCCCCAGTTTTCCTCCGTCCCAGTCTGGGTTCTCACGAACGTTTGCAAGCGAGAGGGAGTGACGTCACCAGACGTTTCCCAACTGCGCTGTCTAGGCTCCGCCTGCCCGCATTCTCCACCAGTGTCACGGGAGGAGCACAAGACAGACACAGTGGGCGTGGCGTCAGGCCTCGGAGAGGCTTTTATTAACAGAAATCATAAAACAAAGGGAATAAAAGTGGCCAAAAGGGGGAAAGTGTCCAAAATAACAGGGAATCTGGTGTCCTCGTCGTGCTGCGGGGTTTGTGTAGGTCGGGCAGTGTTCATGGAGGAAGGGTCCAGGTAAGGGGCGGAGTCCGGCGGCCGCACGCGCTCCCCTCCTTGGTCCGGGGCGCGAGGGGCGGCGGCTTCCTCTAGCGGCCGCATCTCTCTCGTCGGCCGCGGCGCTGGTAGGGGATAGACGGCCCGGCATCCTGGCCCGTCGGCCGTGTATACGGGTGCGGTTCCCATCCGGATCGCGGGTCCGGCAGCTCACGTCTTGGTGGCGCGGGAGTCCCTCAACGCACCCTTCCTGGACCCACGAGGACACCAGTGTGCATGCACGGGGAAGAGACCGGTCTCCTGAGGAGAGGCGCGTTGGGCTTTTAAACAGCGGCGGTAATGAGGCTCCACTTCCTTCAGGTGTGCCCCATCACACGCCGCCAGCCCTGACTCGTCCAGCGCCCCTCCTCTCACACACCCACTCCAGTCGGGAGCCTGGTGAAGGGCGGCGATTTAGGACGGGGTGCCGGTGATAATCAGGGAGGAGGCAGCTGACTCGTCACAATATAATATATATTATATTCAGTATCTTGTTAATTGCATATTTGGATTAGCTACTGTTGCTATCCCCCCTCAGTTTAACATTTTCTTGAAGAACATTTCTGAAAATCAAAAAAAAAAAAAATCTAGTTGCACATTTCAAATAAAGTTGCAAATAATGGTTGATTTGGCATTAAATCTTGCAATCTGAAGATCTAATGTAAGTGCATTGAAATCTTGACTTGACAGCGGTGTTTTCTGCTGTTTTAGCCCGTGTTCATCCTCAGACACCAGCGCTGCTTTAAGTACACAGTGACCTGATTGACTCAGTATAATCTGCTCTAATCCACACATCTACGCACATTTCAGGGATTTCTGGCTGGATTGTGTTGGCTTTCGTGTTTCAGCCCCAGCAGCGCTTTATAAAGTGTTGGATTCCTAATAAAATCACAGCAAGGCTCGATTCGATTTCTCATTCTGCACATAATGACATTTCAGACGGATACAGTTGCCCTGTGTCTGACAGACGAACATCTGGAACCAGTTTGTTTACTGACGACGTTATAAAACTGGAATTAAGCTAAAAATAAATAAAAGAATAAAGTAAAATAAATAATAATAACAACAACATTCAATGAAAAGCATACAATGAAATATGCTTTAAGATGAATTTATCAAACTAAATCAGAAATAAAAAAAAGGTTAAATCCAGGAAATCCGAAATAATGAGGTCAAAGTCATTAAACGTAAAAAATAAACAACTAAAACTTTTAAAAATGAATTTCATTAATTGATTGAAGTAAAAAATATTTGATAAAATTTAAACTTAACAAAAAAAAAAAAAAACACGAACTGAATGAAACAGCATTTTTTCATATATATATATATATATATATATATATATATATATATATATATATATATATATATATATATATATATATATATATATATATACATTTAGTGCTTTAAGTGGCCCAAAAGAGGTGCCGGTACTCTATTATAGGCAAAAAAAAAAATCCTTTCCGTGTTTTTTTTATTTTTTTATTTTGATGATTCCCCTCATCCCCTGAGGTAACAACAACTATATTGAAGGGCTTTTATATACAGCAGTCACCAGGCAACCTTAATAATTAATCCTTTTATTAGTTTGTGGATTTGCTTGAGCTAGAAAGAACAACTGAACATAAATATGAATAAATAATAAACAATAAATACCCTTAGAAAGAGCTACTGCATTACTGCATTCAAACTTCCAAACTGACTCAAATGATTCGCGAACCAGCTCCGAAATCCCGAACTGACTCAAATGAATCACGCTCCGAACTCCCGAACTGATTCAAATGACTCGCGTTCCCCAAACTGACTCAAATGATTCGCGAATCCGCTTTGAACTCCCGAACTGATTCAAATGATTCGCGAACCCTATACGAACTCTCGAATTGATTCAAATGATTCGCGAACCCGCTCCAAATTCTCGAATTGATTCAAAGATCCGCGAAGCAGCTCCGAACTCCCGCTCCCACTTAAAGCACTGTATACATTCATCTATCCATAAAACCCTAAATGATGTAACTATGAGTTCAAAGTCACTAAACATGAAGAAGAAAAAAAAACAAAAAAAAATTAACTGAAATAAAGCTGAAAGCAAATGAAATAAAATAAACACATCAAGTGTAAATGAATAATGTTAGATGAAGATATGAGAGATGTATTTGGTCAGTGTGTGAGTATTGTGGATGGGTCACTCACTGACGACGTTGGTCTGTCCGGTGGAGATGCTGTACTGAAGCTCGTACGAGACCACGCTGAACTCATCCTCCGATGTCCAGTGAACACTGATGGTGTCGTGAGACGCCGTGCACAGCTCCTCGCGGATGGTGGGAGCATTCGGAGCTGACACACAACACAAAACATCATGAGTACATACTCAAACACTGCATGCACCGGGCCAGAAACACAGACGCCAGAGCTAATGCAATGCTAATGAGCGAGGTGCAGGAAACAAACACATGTCTGTGCCATTACACTGGATTCCATTACTAGATACACTAACTGTTTCTAAGATCTCACTTCATGATCTTCAAACTGTTGCACCATGATATACTCTACAAGACGATGGTTATGTTAATGTTTCTCACACTTTTGCCCACTGAGAACCTGAGACGTGCTTGTTTTGTATTTGCTTTTACTGTAAAAATGCAAAAACAAAATAAAACACAGCCTCTTCCATTAATACATACATTATTCTGAGCAAAATAGAAGAATGAATAAACGAACTAATGATTGAATAAATAATACATTTATGAATTTATATCAAATAGATTTTTTATAATATTTCTCATTCAAATTTAGTTTAACTTGATGTATTAAAATGAAATAAAACTACTAAAAAGCAACAAAAAATACAACAAAATTAATATATATTTAACTAAAATTATTTTATTATTAGTTACTTTATAATTAATTTATTATTCATATTTTAAGATATATAATCCTGAGCAAAAACGAAAAAAGATTTATACGAATATAATATATTTTACTAAAAATAAATATTTACTAAATTATATAAAATGTACTAATTACTAAATAAAAATATATGTAAATATAAAAATATATATATATTATAATATGTATTTTATTAAAAAATATTCAATGTATTACTGTAAACTTAACATAAATTAAAGCTAGAATCCTTTGCATTCTTGCTTTTGCATAAAATGTTTTGTGCCTTAAAGAGCAACCATATGGCAACAATGTGAATGACGTTACTATTATTAGCATGACGTGATTTTACTTGACTTCAGCGTGCAGTTGGCAGAGAAATAAAGCAGACTGTGTGTTTGCTGACTCCCTCAAGCCGGCCGTCTGCCGCGACGCAGAGATAAAAAGCAGAAAAACATATTTGCTTTCACCAGGAGCTCTGACTTCAGACACTTCTGCTCCTGAGAGAAGCACTGAAACACTGACATCTCCTTCATCTGCTTCACAGAAGACCCTCCCTCTGACACTAATTAACTCCATATAGAGCTATATACATGTGACCCTGGACCCCAAATAACCAAATAAATAATAAATAAATAATCTGAAAGCTGAATAAATAGCTTTTCATTGATGTATGGTTTGTTAGGATTGAACAATATTTGTCTGAGATCCAACTATTTGAAAATCTGGAATCTGAGGGTGCAAAAAAATCGAAATATTGAGAAAATCATCTTTAAAGTTGTCCAAATGAAGTCCTTAGCAATGCATATTACTAATCAAAAATAAAGTTTTGATATATTTACAGTAGGAAATTTACTAAATATCTTCATGAACATGATCTTTACTTAATATCCTAATGAGTTTTGGCATAAAAGAGAAATCAATAATTTTGACCACAATGTATTGTAAACACAGTAAAAGTATAGTTCAATTTGTCTTCTTTAAGCAATCTCTGGTTCTTTATTAATTAATTGCATGGTAGTTTCAGCACTTTCAGAGATCGAGCAGTTTTTACGACTGCGATTGTTTACCATACATTAAATTAAAAAATAAAGCTAAAATGGCTAATATTTTAAGCGCAACTTGTAATAATAATACATCTATCTGCATGCTGTCAGTGACTGAGATCTCACCTGTGAGGTAATCCAGGCCCTCCAGCATCTTCTTCTCTCTGGAGAAGTCCAGTGCGAACGCGTCAAACGTGTCGTTCAGGTTGATCTCTGGGATCAGGACCTGTGAGGACGCCGTGGCCATCGAGACTCTGTAATCACATACAAACATGAAACAGATTAGGACCAGCGCTGGGGGAAACGCATTACAAGCAAACTGAGATAGTAATCCGATTACTTTTTCATTTAGAAGGATATATCGGAGTTTACCGCAGTTACTTTGTTTCTCATGTCTTGACTGACAGCTCTTGTGTTGTCATGTTGAGAGAAATCATGCATAACTTTTTTATATTATTAAAAGGAAACAAGCAAGCCCAGCCCAGATTTAAAAAGTAACTTAAAAGTAACGTTACTCATTACTTTCAATAAAAAAGTAACTAAGTAATGTAATTAGTAAAAAAAAAATTTAGGGAGTATTGAAACATTGTAAAGCATGTCTTTTAAAAGTAACTTTCCCCAACACTTAAGACATACTAAGATGTTAAATGTGACCCGGGACCACAAAACCAGTCTTAAGTGTAAAAAAAAAGCTTTTCATTGATTTGTGGTTTGTTAGGATCAGACGATATTTGACTGAGATGTAACTATTTGAAAATCTGGAATCAGGGAGAAAATAACGTCTGAATTTGTTCAAATGAAGTTTTTAGCAATGCATATTAATAATCAAAAATTAAGTTTTGATATATTTACAGAAGGAAATTTATAAAATATCTTCATGCAACATGATCTTTATTTAATATCCTAATGATTTTTGGCATAAAAGAAAAATGGATAATTTTGACCCATGCAATGCACTTTTGGCTATTGCTACAAATATACCCCAGAGACTTAAGTGTTTGTTATCCAGGCTCACAAATGTGAATGAGACCTGTTTAGTTACAATGGTACTTTATAGATTTTAAAGCACTATTGCACTAGTTTTTCTTTTCTTTTCTGACTGAGGTTATGGCTTTAGCATGTGTGGTTTGCTCACCGCTCTGAGATGCTCTTTGCGGTCTGCAGGAATCGAGCGTGATCCGTCTCTTTCAGAACCAGATCGGCTTGAACGATGAGCGAAGACGATCTCTCCACAAACTGCTTACAGTTAGCGATCTGTTGCGCTAGCTTTCTCAAGCGAACCACCTGGAAACAGACCAACACACGCTATGAGAACGAAAACAGCCCAGAACCAAACAATCCCGCTTTAAGAGTTTGTTTTGGGGAATTTTACTATGTAAAAATTCAGAAGATTATCCATTTTGTCATTAGATATAAAGCAGTGTTTCTGTAGGATTGATGAAGGTAAGTTCAAGACTTCCTTAAGACCTTTTTTAAGACCAAAAATCAAATTTAAAGAATACATTTAAGGGAGCACAATATGGTGACTAAATGTAAATGTTAACGAAAATGAAAATGTTTCAAATAAAAACCGATCATTTTAATAAACTCTAAAACTGAATTAACTGATGCAAAATAAAATACTAAAAATAAACTTGACATTTTTATTTCAGCTAGTGAAAGTACTAAAATAATTAAACTTAAAAAAATACGTAGACATCATTAAAAAAACATGCAAAAATAAAAATCACAAAATATTAATTACTAAGACTTTAAGTAAAATTAAACTGAATACGGAAAATATATAAATATAACTATAAAACACATTTTTAAATAGCTCTGATCAAACTGTTAGGAAATATTTAAAAACTTTTATTGTTTTGTTTTGATCACACTGCAAAAAATGAACATCTTCCTCAGTATTTTGGTCTTATTTTCATTGCACATGTCTACACGTTTCTTAAATCAATGAGAAGCAAAATGACCAGATATGAAGTCATGGATCAAAATGAACTGAGCTCCTGATTAACACAAGACGAGTGGGCTCTGAAAAATCAACTCTATTCAAACTGAAATCTCAGAATCCTCTGGCTTAGGTAATACACAAGTGGCCTTTGACATTCACAAGCGGTGAGGAAGGAAACAGAGTTTCCTCTGAGAGAAATGCTCAGTGACTTTCGTTTTTTCCCCATTTAGGAACAACTCGGCATTACAGTCGACCTGAAACCACTTTAGCAAATCTATTTAGTTGCATAATGTGAAATAGATGAGCAAAGAAAAAAAAAAGTTATTTTATCCATCAGCAATCATGAAAAGTGATATTAACCGCTCTGATCATTTCCTGCTTTTATGAAGCCCCTCCCTCAGAAATAGGTGAAGGGCTCTGATTGGTTAACTAGCCTAGTGTGTTGTGATTGGCTAAACCTCCTCTAGTGCTCGTCTAAATGTCCCGCCCCTCACCTCAGCGGCATGATCTCTGGTTGTATTGTGAACAACGGCGTCATTAATATCCCTTCTCAGTTTAACCCCGATCGAGGATATTATTGAAGAGGATGCACAGCTTTTAATGGCAGGCCTAAGTGTTTTGTTTTTTGTCGTTTCATACTTTTAGATACGCTGCTATTTTTAAATGCTACTCCTTATGTTAGCTTTTTATGTACGGCTTTATCCTGATGAAAGCTTTAATACAGTATGGCAACTGCACATGTTTAACCCTTCTCATAGCTGATCTGAATGAGAGAGAGAGGAACAGTATTAAGAACTGCTGCTTTAAAACATTGATTTTGAAACTTGTGAATCCATTTGAATCGTTAGAAGACATTATCGTGATTCATATATTCATAGATTATTACGTGCACCTTCCTCTTCTCTAAAGCAGCACATCATGGCCACGCCCCCTTTTCTGCCTTTTCCTGAGGGTGGGGTTTATCTGGGTTTGTGATGTCATGAACCAGGAAGTAACTTGTTGTAGTCCCTACCAGACGTTTTTGTAGGCAATAAACTGACAGAATTTTAAAAGACGATATCTCAGTTTGCATTGAACGTTCAGCTTCGTAACTTTGGAGATATTGTTTATGCTCAAACAGCAACATTACACACTAATGTTAAAAAAGTGAAATCACAATCGACCACCCATTTAACAATATAAAACCACTGTTTTATGTCAATATCTGTAATTCATTTCTGTGATCAGTGATTCTAACATGCTGCTCAAGAAACATTTAGGATTGTTATCAATGTTAAAATCAGTCGTGCTGCACAATATTTTCGGGGGAAACCCTAATGTATTTTATTTTTCAGGATCCACAGATGAATAGAAAGTTCAAGAGAGCAGCATTCATTTGAAACTCTCGTCACTGTCACTTCTGATCAGCTGAATGTGTTATTGCTCGAGTACCTTTCCTTCTTTGATCTTAGTGCCGATGACTTGTCTCCTCTGCTGGACGATGTTTATCAGCGTGTCGCACTCTTCTGCTAGTTTGCTCTCTTGATGAGCCGCATTGTGCTGAAACAATAAATCAAACAAAGCAATCAAAATGAATCATGTGGATGACGGTAGAGTGACATTGCATGCCTAAAATCATGTTACATTAGATTACATGTGGTTTTAGAAAACAAAAACAACTGTGATGTACTGAAATGCATCAATATTTTATAAAAATTCATTTATTAATATTAAAAAATTTAAATTAAATTATAAATGTAAATTAAATTAAATTTATTAATAATAAATATAAATTATTTATAATTTAATTAATAATATAATTTAATTGAATTATTATTAAATTATTTTAATTTAATTAATTAATTTATTTAATTTAAAAATATGAATAATAATAATAATAATAATAATAGCTGTATAATAAAAGCATAATAACAGCAGTTTGGCTTAATAAACTTAAGTTAAAAAAATGTAACTTACCTTAATGATTTACTTTATTAAAAACTGAATAATAATGTCAAAATGATGAAAAAAAAAAAAACGATTTCTTTAAAATACAACTAAACTTATTTTATTTTAGCTATTTGCCAGATCAATCTTAAACTTTATAGACATCACATTAAAAAAAACTAAAACTTACAGAATTAAAATTAATAAAAATAAAATCTAAAACTATAAATATCATAACTTGAAATAAGATAAACATTAATTTTAAACATTAACATTTAATTTAATTTAGCTGGTTGCCAACGCCACGTTTCTCATTTTGGTTTGGTTGAAATAACAAAATAACAGAAAAATGAATAAAAACATAATAAAAACACAAAAAAGTTAAATACTTAAACTGAAAATATAAAAATAGCATCCAAAACAGCAACTATAAAAAAAACAAAAAACATTTTCATTACTTGAAATAAGATAAACATTAACTGAAATTAAATACATTAAAAAACAAACAACAAAAAAAAAACATTTATTTTAGCTAAAGCAGCCAAGGCAACATTTCTCATTCTTGTTTAGTTAAAATAGTAAAACAACTCAAACTAAACTCAAAAATGTAACTGATAAAATCAACAAAACACAACAGAATTAAGCTTACAAGTGACAAATAAGAGCACAAATGTTTGTATTTAGTGATAAATGAGCTGTAATAACGGAGCAGCGCAGGTTTACCTCCACATGCTGACACGTCTGGATCAGTTTGGCCATCAGGTTCTCCAGCTCACTGTTTCTCTTGATCAGATTGCTGAGGTTGGAATCCAACATGTGCTGCAGAAATAAAACAACAACAGCAGAAACAAAGCTCTTTAAAACACCAGCTCATATCATATCAGCACAGTTTAACTCACTGAGGGAAACCAGCAGAACTGAATCATCTACCAAATGTCCCATATCCATAACTGAGTTTGGAGAAGCCTGTGTGTTCTGCTGCGGCGTCTGAAGCACGACTCGTGCACTGATGCTCGGTCTGTCGTGTGTCCTCATGGGGGAGGGAGGAACACGTCTGCCACCCATTTAGTGTAAAAAAACAAAAACAGATCAAGCTCTAACCTCATTTCAGCTCGTGTTTCTGCTTAACATGACCAGTGGAGACCAAAAGACCAGGAGTCAAAACGCTTTTATTTTGAATTTTGCAAGTTTAATACAAAATGATGAGTTAAAGTGAGCATGAAATGTACGGTTATTATCTTTATCTAAAATTAAAAGCATTAAAAAAAATTATTTCATATACATGAATATTAACTGAAATCAAATATAAATACATTTATTTCAGCTAGCTGTCAAAGCATCATTTCTTATAGGCTTAGCTGAAACACTAAAAACCCTTAAACTTAAAAACTAGTAAAATTTGGAAAAAATCTAATAACAAAAACAATTTAAAATTAAAACAAAAATTAAAAAAATGAAATTCTACAAACACACAAATAAAAAAAAAGGTTACTGAAAATAAAAAAAAACACGAACTAAAATAAAATAAAAAAACTAAACAATAAAAACTTACTTTTTTTAATTTATATTTTTAACTACTTAAAGTAAAAACTAAAACTAACCATTAAGACACAAAAAAAACTTATAAAGTTATGAAAGCACAACAAAATTACTAAAATTTCAACATTAAAATGAAAGCTTAAAATATTAAAATATGAATTAAAATAATAAAAAACTGTTTATTTTATTTATTTATTTTATTACAAACCTTTTTTCATATAGTGGCCAAGGTAGCTTTAATCATTTTTGTTTTATGTGAAATATTAAATTAACTCAAACAAAAACTTAATAATGATATAGAAGGAATAATATATAAATGTTATAATAATAAAAATAAAATAAAAAATTATTAAACTTTATATTACAAAGAATCTAAAATATAAAAATATAAAAAGCAATTTAATTAATTTTATTTATTGAATTATTTAAAATAAAAAAACGTAAATACTGCTAAAATACTTATTTTTTTTTTTTTAATCTGACCGTCTGTACAAATCCATTCACATGCTCACAACATGGCACGAATTTGCTTAATTGTTTAGTGTCCTAGAAACAGTGCAGAGAATATATATAAAAAAAACAAATCCATAAAAAACATTTAATTTTAATATTGGTCTGACCAGTAAATAAAGCAGCAAATGCACTTGAGAGTTTCATTTGTGTGGTTAGGAAATGAGGTCAGTGAGTTCAAACGATGACAAGAGACCAAAGAGAGCATGTGTAATGTGCACAACACTAAAAATAGACGATCAGAGAGACGGAAATCATATTCTCTGACGGAGCTCTGATTTATATGACATTTAATCCCCGATACATGTTCTCAGATTATTCATCTCTGTTTATCTTTGTGATTTTAAACTGAATAGCAAATGAAAAACAATCCTTCATTTTGGGCAACTGGAGAAACCGAGCAGATTATGCACAAGCTCACAGTGTAAAAATGATGAATATTGCAGAAATGCAGTCATTTCAAATTGAGCAATTATGCAAAAATTAAACCAAGTATTAAATTATGGATTTGACATAATCAGGTCTTTTTGTCCTGCGTGTTTGTGCATGTGAGTGTGCTCATTTGGAAGTATGCATGCAGAATTAATCATGAGCGTGAATCATACATCTGTAAAACGACAACATGATTCTAGTTTAACCCTTTAATACTGAAAAGCAGCAGGTCAAAGTGTTTGCATCAGCATTAAAGGAATAGTTCACTCAAACATGAATAATTGTGTTCTCCATTTTTAGTTTTAGGCCTTTTTGTGTTCTTTAAATTAAACATACTGTACAACTTCATTCAGCGTCTCTTATTTTCATTTAAGCTTTTTTTTTTTTAAATGATCATGGATTATTATTAATTAAAAATAACCTTTATTTTTTTATCTTCAGTTTTAATTTTCCTCCCAGTTTTAGCCATTTCAATTTTTTGCTTAAATTTATTTTTATTTCAAGTTTGGTTTAAGTCATTTTAAGTCATTTAAACCTTTTTTTGGTTTTAATTAATTTATTTTTTTATTCTGTTAATATTAATATTTTATTTTAATTTCATCATATTCATTTTTTCACTCCATTTTCTAGTTTTAGTTAAGTACTTTAAATTAAACACACTGTACAACTTATTAACAAGTTATTAAGTTATATAATTTTTATATTTTATTTTGTTTCAGCTATATTTTAATTAACAGAAATAAGTTTGGGTAACAAAATCACCAATTAGAGCACAAGAGTCATTACCTGACGCTAGATTTATAGTTATATAACTTAATAACATAAATGAAAATTATAGATGCTAACTGAAGTTGTACAGTGTGTTTAATTTAAAGTACTTAACTAAAACTAGAAAATGGAGTGAAAAAATTAATATGATGAAATTAAAATAAAATATTAACATAAATATTAATAGAATTTTAGCTGGAAGCAACAGTTTAAAGTTAAAATCATCTTAATGCTGGATTTGTTTCATCTTCTGTCTTCTCCAGATGTTCACTGATGGACTGGAGTGCTGTGGCTTATTGTGATGTTTTTATCAGACTCTCATTCTGACGGCACCCATTCACTGCAGAGCGTCCATTGATGAGACACTGATGCAGTGCTACATTTCTCCAAATCTGACGAAGAAACAACCTCATCCTTATCTTGGATGACCTGAGGGTGAGCACAATTTCAGTACATTTTCATTTTTAGGTCAACTATTAACATAACCAAGTCAAGTTTTCTACCATACAAGATGATTAAACCTGTTTAGCAACATTTACAGATAAAAACAGTATCTGTAACAGTTCATAATAACACACATGTAAAAGAGTTCTAGCCTCATTTACCCTCAGGAGACGTTGTTGACAATCGCACAATTGTAAAGCTTCCTATAAAGCACGTCATCTTCAGAGCATTGAGTAAAGAAACCGCTTTATTAGATGAAGCAGAAGATCGCCGAGCATCACTTACAGCGCCTTTTACGTTTTCTAGGCCACTGAGTGTTCAGTTGCATTAAAAAAACTAAAAACTCAGCCCACACAAATATAGAGGCTTTTATCAGAACCACTAAATCATTTAGGCAATGTTCAGGTGTTAAGAGCCATAGAAAGGTGGGGGAAATGTTAAGCAGAGCTCCTATTGTTAGCAGGCTTTAGAGATATCAAGAGTACAAAACAAAGATATCTCCGAGACAGACACATTCACTGTCAAATTAAAGGTGCTCAGTTATATACTGTTTGGATTGCGATCTTATTTCACATTCAACGTTGAGATCTCTTTTGAAACTGATGATGTTTTTATCAGCTGTTTGGACTCTCGTTCTGACGGCACCCATTCACTGATACTGATGCAATGCTACATTTCTCCAAATCTGATCAAGAAACAAACTCATCTACATCTTGGATGCACATTGTCAGCTAATTGTCATTTTTAAGTAAACTGTTCCTTTAAAAGGTAAAAAAAATCCTTTTATATTTTGTAATTTCTGCACTTTCTACTCAAGCTCCACTGAGAGAGGAATGTCTGCACACGCCTCATTCGAAGGGAAATAAGCAGAAAAAATGTGCAAGTTAAAAATGCATGTTAAAAATAACAAGTCTCAGCTGGTATTTCTGCAGAGCACGCTCATATTCAACGAAAAACTGCTTTCAACGAACAAGAGCGAGCGCTGCAATCTGACAAAGCCCCGTGAAATATGATCGCTGGAAATGATTCCTGTACTGTCTGTGGACTCTGAGCGTCACTCATTTCCAGCGCTCTGATTTTTCTCAGGAAGGAACAGCCGTGTTTCCAGACAAAGGTGTAGAAACAAACAAGCTTTCCAACAAGAGGAAACTGCCCGACTTCCTTTTTTCATCCGCTTCGAATACTTTCCACTTACTGTCTGCCGTACGTTCGCAAAGTGTGTTTGTCCTGTGCTGTTGGAGCAAACGTCTGTATTATGTTGACTTAGATACTTGTATTGCACCAACTTGGTTTAGGGTTTTTCCAAACAGTCCCTGAATAATCATCCTACTGCAGCATCCCACTCTCAGTTTAACTGATGTGTGTCTAACCACACATGCATCAATGCAACCACCCAGAATCCATTCACAAAACCTTGCAAACTGTATGTTGAATTCACCGTTACTTGCCGTTTCTTTCTGTGTAATTACTTGTCAAAAAACAACAGTGAGCTTGACAGAAGCACATTACTTAGTGCTCGCGGTTTCATTCTCTAAAGGCCATTTTTCTGGAGTCAGAAGTGTTTGCGTGTCGAAAGAAAAGGGCTCATCTGAATGATTCATAACCACTTCAGGCTCTCTAAAATGTTCTAGCAGTAAATATAACCTCTTGTCTATTATTTATTACAATAAACAGCAGTTATACAGGGTTTTGTCTTGTTTTCTATATTCTATGCACAAAAACTGCCTCCGTAAAATATACATACATTTTAACTTATTTTAACCCAAAACATTTAAGGAGTTGAACAATTCAAAATAAACCAACATAAAATTATGACAAAATTTTTTTGGGGGGTTTTACAGAAGCTCAGCATGCTCTTAGTGTTATTTTAGTCAAATTGATTTTAGTTTTGTTAATATTTTATATATTCATATTATTTAATTAAAGTTCAAACAAATATATTTGTTAAATTTATTATGTCTATTTTTAATTTTTTTATTCATTATTTTTAGTTTATTCAGTTTTTGTTCAGTTAAAAATTTCAATTAATATTAATTTATTTCTAGAAACAAAAATATTTTTTAAAGGATTTACTTAAAAATATTTTTGTTACCAATCAAGATTCTAATATTCATGATTATTTGCCATTTAAATTATTATGCTCATCATATTATTTGTAATGAAACAGACGACAAACACATAACATAAAACAGTATGAGATGTCATATCTGGGTCACATGTGTTTTTGTCACACACAGTGTGTGCATCACATGACCAGCGCAAGCATGATCAGGCAGAGAATCATGTTTACAGCAGATCCTCGTCGAGCTGTAAAATAGGTCACATGATGCTGCAACACAACATACAGCTCAACCAGCCACACACAGAACAATGTCTGAGCACATGAATCACTTATTCCCTCCAGCAAACACACACACACACACACACACACACAGTGACATACACTCAATAACACAAACACACACACTCACTTACACAAACACTCACACACAGATGC